>NW_014577234.1:375490-383269 GCF_000485595.1 Priapulus caudatus
TCGCACGCGCGGCGGCAACGCGCACGTAGAGCTCGCGTTACGCAAGTCGTGCACAGACGTATGCACGCACGACCAACGCACACCGACACGCCGCTTCCGTCTCTCTGTCATTCACTCCCTCTCTCGTCGTATTTCTCTACGCATGTCACTCTCTCTCTCTCACATTTCTCTCACGATCTCTCACTCTCTCACTCTCTCTCTCCCTATAATTCTTCACTCACCCTCTCTCCCTCTTTTCTCGCTCTTATCTCTCTCTTTCTCGTTCTCTCTCTCTCATTCTCTCTGCTCTTCTCTCTCTTCTCTCCTTACACTCCCTGTCAACACTCTCTTCTCGGCAGCCCATGCGTTTCCACCAGGTCCTAAGCGAACACGCACGCAGCCATTTCCCTGTTCTTGCTGCGGGGCAACATTTGAATGTTGCGATCACTACTAATGCGCGTCGTCCGCCAACATATTTCTTGCATGCGGCTGAGTCTGGCGTTGATCGAAGACACTGTGTAACATGGAATTGCAAACATTGCGTGTCGACAAATAGCTAGCAGGCAAGCATCTTCAGCACCAGTTGTCAGCAGCGGCAATGTAAGCAATCAGCATCGAGTTGGCAGCAGCCAAGCAGCTTCTGCGGCCAGGTAGGCAGCAGCAGCAGCAGCAGAACAAGCAGCAACACAGCGCGTGAGCAGCAGCCAGCATGCAGCCTCTGCGGCAAACGTCTCGCCTTTCGCACTCACTCGAGTTGTTGTCTGGCTGTGTCAGATGCACACTGCTTGTCGCACGCACAGTGCAAATAATGTATAGGAGCAAACAGGTGGCAGTTGACACGGCGTCGATGTAATTAACCGAGCAGCCCGATAAACGCACCGAGCTGCGGCGCAGGGCGTTAGATCATATATATATATATATAGAAAGCTATCTCGACGCGTGAAATTTGCGATGAGATGCAAGCAGATCACTACACAGGTCGATGAACGTTGGTCCCGAATTAGAAACACCGCTAATCGGTGCCGAACGAAACGTACATGAAGAACATGAACATGAAAACATGAAAATAACAGCTCGTTGATTTTGTTAGCCGATATTCATCGCTGCACTCGGTTCGCCTAAAAACACAATAAACTAAATATAAAAAACAAAGCCTAAAACTGAGCATCAATATGCAATAATCAATATTCATTCACTCATCGATGTTCTTAGTGTCTTTTCTGTGATAATTACGAGCGACGAGCCAAAAATCAACAACAATAAAGCTATTTCATATTCAATTCGCCGTTCCGGTGTTCCGATATCGATCGACGTCACACACTCATCGTCGATGTTCTCTTGTCTTTTTTTTGCAGAGTGCTACGAGTAAGAAGAGCGTAATGGCGGCGTTGGCTGCTGGGGAGGACATCATGGGCGGACTCAGGCACAGGTCAGCTACAGGTGCTAGGTGGCTCTGACGGCACGTGAAGGCCACCAGGCGACCGCTCGCGGTCGCAGAGTCGCCTCGGCGGCTTCTCGCGACCGCCTTCAACAAATCGGACGGCAGCGTAAGCACGATTGATCCGCGTATGATGACGATGACGATGACGATGACGTTGACGATGACGATGACGACGTTGACGATGACGATGACGACGTTGATGATGACAATGACGAATATGATGCTGACAATTGTGATGATATGATTTTAGACGATGATGGCGAAGACGATAACGTTGATGATGATGCATGATAAATGATTATTATGATGATTCTGATGAGGATGACGACGACGACGACGACGATGATGATGATCAGTGCGCCATGTCTCAGTGCAAACGTCTATATATCTCCTTTTGTGTCAGTCTCAAGCCCCCTCTCGCTTCAATGACAACTCATCGCGTCCCAACGACAATTCCTCGCTTCTCAATAATAAATCCAAGCGGCCAATCTATCATTGTCAACGCATCTTGGCTTTAAGTTAACATCGACGCATGGCAGGTCAATGACATCTCCTTATATCTCAGTATGAAAACTGTCAACGAATCACTCACCGATTCCGCAGAATACATACTTATTAAGCAATTACGTCTCAATGGTCAGGCGTCGCGTATCGTTACTAAAAAACCACTATCGCTGCCGATGACTGAATTATTTTCGATCATGACATATCACATATCGGGTTCTCCGAACGCGCGCGCACTCTGAGCATGGATATATTTCTCCCGTGAATGAGCATTCAAAAAACTAAACTTCAGGTGCGCGTAAGTGTCTGTGTGCGCCAGATTAGACACCAATTACGCTAATCACCCCGTCATATAAAGCCGAGCATGTACGTAGACTGACGCCGGCGTCTTGTGCCGCCGGTGGGTAGGCTTCTTATTGCACCTTAACTAATTAGATCGGGGACGTAGTCTGGGTTTTATGTGCAAGGTCAATTCTAGGTATCACCCACTCCTCCTCCTCCTCCTCCTCCTCCTCCTGCCTCCTCCTCCCTCCTCCTCCTCCTCCTCCTCTCTCCTCCTCCTTCTTCTCTTATTCTCTTCTTCTCTTCGTCCTCTTTTTCCTCCTCCTCCTCCTTTTCCTCCTCCTCCTCCTTCTTCTTCTTCTTCTTCTTCTTCCTCCTCCTCCTCGTCCTCTTCTTCCTCCTCCTCCTCCTCCTCCTCCTCCTTCTTCTTCCTTTCTTCTTCCTCTTCCCATCTTCCCTCCTTCTCTTCCGGCCTCCTGCCTCCCTCTCCCACCCCTCCTCTTCTGTCTCCCCTCCTCCTCCTCCTCTCCTCCTCCTTTTCTCATCGTCCCTTCCCTCTCTCCTTCTCCTCCACCCTAGCCGACGTGTTTCGCGAGGCACGCGAGTATTCTCGGCGGCAGGCAGGGCGGCGTCCGCGTCTCCCGCGGAGCGACGAGCAGGCGCGTCTCTCACTCCACCTTCATTTGCTTATTTAAATTACGAATTGGCTCTCGGAAACACCAACCAGTCAGCCAGACGCGAGCCGTACCGAGCGGAGGCTTGGTACGGATGCCCGCGCTGCCTCCCACCTTCTCCTCTCTCCACGACGCAATCATCGCTCGCGAAACTGTTGCACTTTCGCCGCGAATAGAAAAAAGAAGAAGAAGAAACGTTTCTTCGTAATACGATGCGATAAATAGGGTGTTTTTTTTCCTCCTCCTCCTCCTCCTCCGTCCCATTTCGTGAGCCAACCGAGCGCGAACAATCGCAAAATTGCTTATTGTTTAGTTAAAATCGACTCGGTCGGCAGCGGCTGACGGAAAAGAATTGTATGCCACCCTCGTCTCCTCCTCCTCCTCCTCCTCCTCCTCCTCCTCCTCCTCCTCCTCCTCCTTCTCATCGTCCTCTTCCCTCTCCTCCTTCTCCTCCACCCTAGCCGACGTGTTCCGCGAGGCACCGAGTATTCTCGGCGGCAGGCAGGGCGGCGTCGCGTCCCCGCGGAGCGACGAGCAGGCGCGTCTCTCACTCACTCTTCATTTGCTTATTTAATTACGAATTGCTCTCGGAAACACCAACCAGTCAGCCAGACGCGAGCCGTACCGAGCGGAGGCTGGTACGGATGCTCCGCGCTCCCTCCCACCTTCTCCTTCTCCCGACGCAATCATCGCTCGCGAAACTGTTGCACTTTCGCCCGAATAGAAAAAAGAAGAAGAAGAAGAAACGCTTCGTCGTAACACGATGCGATAAATAGGGTGTTTTTTTTCCTCCTCCTCCGTCCCATTTCGTGAGCCAGCTGAGCGCGAACAATCGCAAAATTGCTTATTGTTATGTAAAATCGACTCGGTCGGCAGCGGCTGACGGAAAAAGAATTGTATGCCACCGCGCTGCTGCGGTCGTTCAACCCGCGAGAGAATATCGGGTGCCCTGGAGGGGAAATTTAGTGTCCACTGTGAAGTATATAAATAGCCGGGGTTCTTTTCGACGTCTTTTGCCGCGTTTTCATCGTCTTGATCGTGAACACTAGTACGGCACCGCCCACCACTCAGAAGCAGCATCAGCAACGCTGTCATTATCTTATAAAGCAGCACCATCCCCGCCGCCGCCACCACCACCTCCACCATCATCATCATCATCGTCGTCACCATCGTCATCATCATCGTCGTTGTCGTCACCATCATCATTATCATCATCACCATCACCACCACCACGGCCACCACCACCACCACCACCACCACCACCACCACCACCATCATCATCATCATCATCATCATCATCATCATCATCATCATAATCACCATCACTGCTGTGAGCGCCATTAACAGCAGCATTCTTATCATCATCAGCAGCATCAGTATCACCATTACTATCATGATAATCATCATCAGCATCAGCGTCAACATCACCATGAGTATTCACCACCATCTCCATCAACTTCGGCCGCAGTAGCAACATCAATATCATCAACACCATCACCATCATCATCACCATCATCATCATCATCGTTGTCGTCGTCGTCTTCACTGTCACCATCGTCCTTTTATTACCGGATAACTCCTAGCACATGATCTCGTTATCAGACAAGCCGTCCAACCACGTATAACTCCACTCTACTCTCCTTTTCCCGCCCCCTCTTCGCATCATCCATTCATACTTTCAATAGCCAATAATACCTAGGTAGAGGTATATAGGTAGGCTATATATATAGGTATTATTAGCTCTTGAGACTTTCACTTTCTCCATTACAAAGCGCGACCATAGATACATCGCGCTGTGATTAATAGCACCGTACACGTTTGCGCGGTATATATATATATATATATATATATATATATATATATATCCAGCGGCCAAACGTTACCACGGCGCGCGGTTGGCTGCGTATGCCACGAAGAGTTCAATCGCCGTCATCCATTAAGCAGTCCTTGGTTTCTGCTACACGTAGTAGTAGTAGTACTTGCGAAATTGCCCCCATCCGATGTCGGGTTAGTACGATATAAACGTTCGAGCTCCGATTCGTAATGTGCGTATGGAATAAATCGCCGCGTGCACGACGGGAATTATCCATCATTCATGTTCCGAAATCGTTCGCAAATTGCCGCGCTTATTTTGTATAAATGCAGAGTCGATGTCTGCATTCTAGGGGTTTTTCAGCCGTATCGATTGATGCAAAGCTGGAACGCACTGTTGTTTCAATGTCATTGTGCATTATGCGCGTTGCATGCCTCATGTCGTTCTGTCGCTTTTCTTCCTGCAGGAAAAGGAGAATAGACTGGAAGAGCTGCAGGAAGTGTTGAACGGATATAGTTCGACGGGATTGCCCGATTACCCGGACCTGCTTAGCTTTCAGAAACGACCGCAAGAGGACGCTAGCATGTATGATTTGAAGACGCATTGGGATGTGCTTGTCGATGATGCAATTCTGCAGGTACGGATTTGTTATTACTGGAACAGGCATTATTGTTGTAAAAAAGACAAATAGGGCACCTCGATGTCTACCACATATCATAAATTAACCCACAAGTATCAAGGACCCCTGCACGACAGGCCAGAAATTGAAATCATAAACAAAATGTGACGTCAAATTATATTTTCTTCTTCAAACATTTTTGCGCCTGCATAGCGGTCTGATGGATCACCAGCAATTTAACATAATTTCGTGATACGTAGAAATATTGCGAAGCTACTAATAGTTTATGATAATTAGACGTGTACGCACGCGCAAACTGTATTTGTGATTGTAAACCCAACTTGAACGATTATTCACATTTGCTTGCTATTTTCTGGTTTACAGAAGATGTCAAAGCGAGAAAGAGATCATCAGGAAGCTATCTGGGAGCTTTTGCACACGGAGGAGCAGTACATGAAGAAACTGCAAGTCATATTAGACGTAAGCAGATCCACTAGCTCAACGTATAAAATCCACGCCGTGATCATTAATATATCATTAATTAAACAATGGTTGCTAACTGCGTTCTGCACAAAAGTTCTTATCACTTTTCTAGGAAATATTCGTCACACTCCGTATCGCGATATGAATTAATCATTAGCCACGTTTTTAATAATGTGTCTTTACTGAGGTTACCCCCCCCCACACACACACACACTATTCAGCCAGTTCTGTTTAAAATTTTAAATATTTAAACAAACAAAGATATAATTAGGTGCGAGCCAACCGGGGGGATTAGTTGAATCGTTTGCCAGTTTCTCTTCTGCTATTATTTCTCTTCTACCACTCTCTCATCATTTTCATTATTTAAACGAACAGAGATATACTTAGGTGCCGGCCAACCGGGGGAACAAGTTGTATCTCTTTCCAGTTTCTCTTCCATTGTTTCTCTTCTGCCACTCTCTCATCTTATATGTTACACAGGTATACTAACACCGCGTGCTCGCTATATCGCTCTCCACAGGTGTTCAAGTGCGTACTACTGAACCTGCAGTCGAACGAGAATCCATTACTGAATGACATCGACGCCGATCAACTGTTCAACAACATCCACGACGTCTACACGGTGAACGCCTCCTTCTGGAAGACCTACTTCCTTCCAGTCGTGCAGGACGCCACGATGTCCCGCAAGGGACTGCGCTGCCACCGCCTCAAGCAGGGATTCGTTAAGGTGAGGTGGAGGTGTAGGGTCTGCTAGGAAAGGAATCGTTTTGGGGGATTACTGTGTGGGGAGGGGGGGTTATGGAGCTGAGAGGGGCGTAGGGGTCGCATGGCTACATGACTAGGAGCATCATCATCTAAAAGGAAAGGAAAGGAATCGCTTCGGGGATTGTTTGGGTGGGTGGGGTGTGGGGGAATGTAGGAACTGAGGGGGGTGCGTTGTGTTTGTAGTATGGAGTGCGTGCTGTTTCTCTTCACGACATGCTGCTCGTCTGCAGGCGACGACGAAGCGCGGGACAAGTTCCGCGTAGTCAAGCAGCAAGTTCCGCGTCGACCGCATCGTCATCCAGCGGCTGAAGGATGCTGAGTGGCCGCGCACGCACGCGGCGCGCCACCCGCACGCCGCACCGCACCACGCACGCACGCCACGCACGCCACGTACGTACGTACGTTACGTCACGCCATGTACGTACGCACGTACGCCGAGCTGAAGGATGCTGGTGAGCGTCGCACGCGCACGCGCGCACGCACGCACGCTACGACCGCACGCACGCTACGGCCGTACGCACGTACGCAAAGCTGAAGGATGCTAGTGAGCCGCGCACGCCCGCGCAGACGCACACCACGCACGCAGCGCACGCACGCACAACACACACACACACACACACACACAACATCTAAATACAATACAATGCAAACACTCTGAACATGAATTCTATGATATCTGCAGCTGACTTGGCCATGATCTACGTGGTGAGTACGGAGTAGCAACGGCAGCCTACACTCTACACTGCAGCTCCCAACGCAGGCCCGCAGCTGGATCGACACATCAAGAAGGCTCAGGTAATTAACACCTCGCACCTGCTGTCAGAAACAAAATTAACTTACGATGATCCTGACAACGGCCCGCTGGACCGACATACGCCTACGCCGACAGTCATGCAGGATGTCCGCTAACATCATGTCCTAAATAGCAATTTTACATGCTAGAATGCATTTATAAAACATAGACATCAGCGGGGGGGGGCGCTAATATAACATAATAATTAGCATTGCTCTTATGCGTTATGCTTAAATTTAACTTTAACAGCAGTATGATGTGCGCAAAATCTAAATAAGTATAATAGTAGTATATATATATATATATATATATATATTAGCATATATAATATATACAGATAGATAGTATAGATAGATAGCATAGATAGCATTAGACTAGATAATATAGTTATAATTACTTCTTCTTGTTCTTTTTACTCTTATTCAT
>NW_014577234.1:383294-395589 GCF_000485595.1 Priapulus caudatus
CGTACTGGCGTGCGAGGTTGTCGATCGGGGATCGTTTGGGATGGAGGCGGGGGGGGTATTTTTTTTTTTTTTTTTTTGGAACTAGAAGAGGTGGCGCGGTGTCAATATTAGCATAACATCGAATATAAGGAAGATGTGTTAGCATTAAGAAAGCGCGTGACTTGCTTCTATCTGTCAAGCGCTTCGAGACAGACCAGACATTAATCTTGGTACTAGCAGAAGCCTTAACTTACTGCGGTCTAATCATCTGTGCTGCATCCGTTTGTGATCCCTCACGTATCTGTGTTGCAGTTTGCGGCGTTGTTTGCTCCGTACACGAAATACTGCCTGGATCAGGTGTCGAATATTCATTACATGAAGACGACGTACAAGGAGAACGAGATGTTCAAGTTGTACGTGCAGGTGAGCTGATGATATATATATACATATACATAAATATACATATATATATAGATATACATATACATAAATATACATATATACATATAGATATAGATATATATTATATTAATACGCGCCAAAGTCCGTCGCTTGGTACACATACTACGGTCACACCGATCAATAGGTATGAGATAACACGTGTGACAACTTAGAATAGCCACAGACACAGGGCACGCACAGTGAGAGACGCATATACACACCAAACAACAACACACATCACACACACACAGCACACACACAACACCACACACAACAAACACACGCACAAACACCACGAACAGCACACACACACACAACACACTACAACACACACACACACACACACACACACACACACACACACAAACACACACACACACAACACACACACACACAGCACACACAACACACACACAGCACACACACACATACACACCCCAAACACACACACACACACAACACACACACACACACACACCAACACACACACACACACACACACACAACACCACAATACACACACACACGAAAAACACACCACACAACACACACACCACACACACACAAGCAACACACACACAGCACACAATCACCCCCCCCCACACACAATTACACAAACAGCATTCCCCTCACACACACACACGTACGACCCCCGCTCACGCCATCTTCCGCCCTCCATGTTGCAGTGGTGCGAAGAGCTCAGAAGGCCAGTGCATACGGCCTTGAAGTCTGAACGACCTGCCTCGTCAAGCCGAATGCAGCGACTCCACAAAGTGCCGCTGCTGCTCTAAGCGCTACTGAAGAAGACTGACAACAACCAAGACCGCAGCGACCTCAAGAAGATCGGTGAGTGATCGTTAACGTGTTTAGAGAGTTAATGTTAGAAGAGTGAGGTTAACGTTTAGAGAGGTGAGTTAATATTAATATGTAATATATATATATATATTACATATATATTATATATAAATATATATAATATTTATGTTATAAGTAGCGAGGGATAGCATAGGGCAGTAACGTGTCACGGGATTTCGTTTGATGGAAAAATAATGGAAAAACCAACCAGGACCGCAGCGACCTCCAAACTTGGATGCCTTTCATCGCTAGCATATGAGCATCACGAAACAAATGAGCGAATCGAAATCTCTCAATCTAAGATGCAGTAATCATTGAACCTTCGACGAATGAATCAGACTCAAGTGTTTTCTGTTGTTAGTGACGAAAAGCGTCGTAGCTTAGAGGCTGGATTAATACGTGGACCGTGTCAGGTGGCGGCTTCTATGTTTCGAATATTGCTTCATCTACTGCTGAGAGATTTTAGTATAACTTAAATCTGCCTGGGCTGCTGCTTGCTGCTGCTGTTACTGCTGCTGCTGCTGCTTTACTGCTGCTTAGCCTGCTGCAGCTACTGCTCTGCTACTACTACACTCTGAATCTGCCTACTGTGCTGCTTGCTATCTGCCTTGCTGCTACTGTCTGCTCTTTTGCTGATACTGCCTGCTACAGGCTAGTGCTACTGTTGCTGCTTGCTGTGCTGCGCTGCTACTGCTGATAGTAGCGGGTTACTGCTGTTGCTGCTATGTACGTTGTTGCTGCTTACGCTACTGCCTGTTGTTTGCTGCTGTCGTTGCTACTGCTGCTGACTGTCCGCTGGCTGGTACTCTAACTGCTGATGGTGGGCGTGCTGGCTTTCTGCTGCTACTGCTTAACTGTTGCTCTGCTACTGCTACTGCTGTTTTGCTGCTGCTGCTACTGTGTCTGCTGCTGCTATCTGCTACTGCTGTGCTGTTGATGCTTGCGTCGTGCTACTGCTGCTGCTACTGCGGATGGTGGCGGTGCTGCTGTTGCCGTTACTACCCGCTGCTGCTGCTGCTGCTGCTGGCTTGATGGTGGTGGGCTGTTGCTTGTTTTTCTTGCTGCTGACTGCTGTCTGCTGGCTTGCTGCTGCTGGCTGCTGGTGTGGTTGGTGGTTATGGTGGTGGTGTGCGTGGTGTGGTGGTGGGTGGTCGTGGTGGTGTGGTTACTGGTTGCGCTGGCTACCGCTGACGCTACTACTGCTCCTGACCCCTCACTGTTAATTTGCTGATGTCGCCGCCGTCCTCCTCCTCATTAATTAACCCTGTATCGGTATATACTTATGCTTCAGATTAGCATTGTCTCAATAACCTTATATCGACATATACTTATGCTTCAGATTAAGCATTGTCTAATTAACATTACAATCGGAATAAGACGCATGCGCTTCAGATTAGGCATTTGCGTAATTTTAGAACCATTACTCGACATAACGCAGGTTTCAATTAAGCATTGCCTAATTAACATACTCGCACATAACTTATGCTCCAGATTAAGCATGTGTCTTGCAAAATAACCATATATCGACATGTATACTTGTGCTTCAGATTAAGAGCGTCGAGTCGTTTGTGACGTCGGTGAACGACACCTTGCGACGTCGGCACGAACAGGAGCAGCTGGCGTCCATCATGGACAAGATCGAATGCTACGACGTCGTCGACGGACCGAACAGCGAGGTCGATAAGGTGCGTTACATGCGGATTCATGTAGCAGCAGCAGCAGTTGTTGTTGTTGTTGTTGTTGTATGTTGTGTGCTGTGTGCTAGTGCGTGATCGTAACCGCTATTCCTACGATCGGCTCTTTTTTCCTCGCGTTTTTTATCTCTTTTCTCTCGTCGCTCTCTCGGTCTTCTTATTATTATTATTATTATTATTATTATTATTATTACGACTACTACTACTAACTGACCATCTCCCCAACACCACCAGGATATGTTTGCCTCTGCTAAGATGGCAGCCACGTCCGAGAAGAAGGATCACAGTCTTAACTACCTGGAGATAACGGACGAAGACGCTGAACTGGAGCTGCCGATGTCGGCGATCCTGTCGCAGCAGTTCAGCTCGGTGCACTCGCGCATCAACAGCGTCGACTCGTCGTCGGACGACGTCGTCGGCAAACGCGACGCCAGTGGCGCCGCCGTGCCGTGCCTCGAGCCGTCGGACAGCGCCGACGTGACGGAGCGATGGCCGCTGCTCGTGCAGGCCGACTCGTTCTCGAGCAACGACTCCGACCCGCCGAACGCCGTCAACGACGGCGGCGGCGTCGGCGGCGGCGGCGACGACGACGAGCGGTGCGCGCGCGCCGCCACGCAGCGTCGGCTGTCTCGCAGCGACAAGCGCTACCACACGGCCGACTCGATCGAACAGCTGCGCGCCGACAGGCTGCAGCACGCCAACGCGGCCATCGTCAAGCGCATGTCCTGGAACTCGCTGACGGCGGGAAACGTCGACGAGGACGACGCGTCGGTGGTGGCGCCCACCGCAGTCAAGTGCCTCAGTTCGGATTCGATGCGCTCGTCGAGCGGCGTTAGCTCGAACGGATCTATACACCTGTCGTATCCGGGCGACGGCGAGGGACGCGGCGGCATGAGAGGGGGAGGAGGAGCAGGAGGAGGAGGAACGGGAGGAGGAGGAGGAGGAGGGGTGTCCGTGTCGCGGCAGAGTTCGTCGGCGTGCAGCGATGTCTCTCAGCGAGGCTCCGCGAACGAGCACGACGACGCCGACGTTAACACCCCCGCGACGACGACGACGACGACGACGACGACGACGACGGGGAAGGCCGACGTGGCGACGGTGTACATGTCGTCGGCGACAGCGACGTCGCCGCGCATGGTGCGGTCGGCGAGCGACACGCGCGACGAGAAGCCCCTGGCGAGGGATCACAGCATACGTCGGCAGGCCCACTCCGTGACGGAGCTCTGCTCGTCGGCGGACGGCGGCGGCGGCGCCGACAAACCGACGACCGATTTCCGCATCGAACGCATGGCCGAGGTGCCAGAGACTGAGTCAACAGAGGGCAGCAGCAGCAGCGGCGGCGGCGGCGGCGGCGGCGGCGGCGGCGGAGGCAAGCACGACGTGTTCGACATAATGCAACCAGAAGGCGCCGTTGTCGTGTCCAGTGTGAAGCCATTGCCGCACAACGAGAGGCTGAGGATAAGGAATCTGCTGCTGAACAGCGCCAGCATAGAAGCATCGTGAGTACCAGACATGCATGCGTCCGATAATATCACGAGTGTATAATATAGAAATCTATATTATAAACTCGTGATAATATCATGAGTGTATGATATAGAAATCTATATTATAAACTCGTGATAATATCATGAGTGTATGATATAGAAATCTATATTATACACTCGCTGATAATATCATGAGTGTATAAATATGATATAAATCTATTCATACACTCGTGGATAATATCATGAGTGTATATATGATATAGAATCTATATTATACACTCGTGATAATATCATGAGTGTATATATGATATAGAAATCTATAAATATACACTCGTTGATAATATCTACTGGTGTATATTAATAATAGAAATCTATATTATACACTCGTGATAATATCATGAGTGTATATATGATATAGAAATCTATAAATATACACGCGTGATAATATCAAGAGTGTATATATGAGTATAGAAATCTATATCATACACTCGTGATAATATCAGCAAGCTGCTTTTGCCTGTATGATCAGCGAGCAAATGAAAACTAACTTTTTTCATTTATTCACTCCTGATACTTACTACACTTTTGGCTGTTGAATCGAAGCGAAATTTAAGCTAAATTTTTTTCGTCATTTATTCACTTCTAATACTACTATATATGTCACATGCGTGCTGCTAACGTAAATTAATATCACAGTTATTACATAATATATATATTTATATTATTATAGAATTGAAATATCATTTGACTTTGTTACCAAGAGTAAAGAAGTACTGATAAAAAAATTTCTAATATTATAGTCTTAGTTCGCCACGATCTATATAACATCATTTGTGTATTTCTGTTTCCTGCGCATCTGCATTGTATACTCTTCAGGGACGTTGGATTGAGAGAGTTACATGACAGGAAGTGACACCACTGTAGCGCACCTGTTATTCTAGTCACATCTCACCAGCAAGCGCACGCAGACCGCTAGCGCCCTCTATAGGGAGTGCAAGTACTAAAACAATTGAACACGAAAATCGCGCGCCACGTTTCGAACCAAATGCGAACGGACAAGCGAATTGTTGTGTGTGTGTGTGATGTTGTGTGTGTGTGTGTGTGTTGTGTGTGTGTGTGTGTGTGTGCCTGCTGTCTCTGTTGTGTGTTTAGGGCGTTGCTGTATACGACACGTGCATATTATCGCTTGGTAATTACCCCGGAGCTATTATTATCGACGTATGCACCCTGGCTTTGTCGTTATACGCACGCAGAAGCCCTTGGCAACGCCGGATATTGGCGTAATATATTATTGCCGTATATATATCTATGTATATTGCGTTGCAGTAATGTATGCAATCTATTTAAGTGCTAGCTGCAAGATGTTGGCGTAGTCACGTAATGAAGGCAAAGATTATTCATATATAAGCTATATATATATATATATATATATATATATATATATATATATAAATGTGTACTATATGCGTTTGTGCGAGTAGCCGAAGAGGGAAGGCAGAAAGAGAGGCGGGTGCGGTAGAGAGAGATAATGGAGAGAGAAGGTAGAGAGTAGAGAAAGAAGACAGGGTGGCGAAAGCGGCACGTAGGAAAAAGCACCCTGAGAATTGAGAAAAAAGAGAGAAAAAGAAACGGAAGGGGAGTGCGTGGGGATGGACCAATAGAGCGAATAAGAGAGAAGAGAGAAGAGAGCGACTGAGAACCAGGAATGGGGGAAGCCAGAGGTGGCGCCACAGCACACAGTAGAGTGGAAGATGGGGAGGCAGAGCGTGCGGGGGAAGCCGTACCAGGCGGGGCGGGTAGCAACGAGGGAGGGCGGTAACGAACGCCGGGAGCGCGGGGGTGGGTGGCCGTGTAAGGGAGACCGATAGAGACACTCGCGGGTGGCGAAAACACTGACGGGACGAAGAGTGACATACAGACGGGGGCGCGGAGGGACGCCACTGGACACGCGGCACACGGAGCACGCGGTAGAGAGGGTCCTGGTAGAACGGTGACACGATGAGATGAGACAAGAGTGAGGTGAGGGCGGAATAGGGGTAGGAGTGGAAGGGGAAGGGAATTCAGGCGGGCACGCGGCAAGTTAAGGGCCGTAGCCAAGGGGGGATGGCCGAGGAGGAATTCGGCGAGCAGGCGCGCAGAACGGACACACCGTTCAAAGGAGGGGGACGGAGATGTGGCCGCAAAACGCGGGAACAGCGACGAAAAAACATGGCGCCAAGGGGAAGGCGGGGGGGGACGTAACGACGTGGAGGAGTGGAGGCGGCCAATGACAGACGGGCACGGGGGAGGCGGGGGGCGCGGGAACCGCACTAGTGGAGGTGGAGGCGGAGGACAGAGGGTGACCGCGCACACACGGCGGGCGGGACAGGGCCCGCCAGGTCAGTGGAAAGGGCGCGGGGCGATAGGGGGACGAGACAAGCGGGAGAGAGTGAGACAAGCCAAAGAGGTAGAGGGCGCAGGCCGGCCGCGGGCGGCGAACTAGCCAGGGTGGACGATCAGTAAGCGGAAGGACCGGGAGAGGGCGGCGCTGCGAACGGTGGCCGAACGGCGGAAGGAACAGGCGAAGACAACAGGTACAAACGGGGGTGAGAACAGGGCATGAGGATGAAAAACTGCGGCGCGACAAAAACAACGCGGGGAGAGGTGCTGGCGCGAACCTGGCGACCGCCCTGAACTGGGAAAACCGGAGGAGGGTACGGGGAGCGGGAGGAAAAAAAACGACGAGACTAAAGCAGGGGCTCGAGGGAAGGTGGGGGGAAAGTGAGCCGGGGCGGGGGGGAGGGAGGAACTGGTAGGCGAGCGGAGGACTGCGAGTGGGAAACAGAGTCAGGGGACACGGAGGGGAAGTAGGACGAGGAACAGCCCAGGGAGGAGAGTAAGAACACGTAGGAGAGGCTGCCGAAAAACAGGGCGCGCAGGGTGATAGGGCGACAAGGGGAGAAAAAGTGAGCGGGGGTAAGAGGAAGGCGAGAAGGGGCAGGGACAGAGTAGCCGAGTGCACGCAGGAGGCTGTAGGGCAGCGGCTAAGAAAGGGCGAGACCAAAGGGGAGAAAGCCGAAGTATGGAAGAGGCCGACGTGGCAGCGGGAGGTGGCGGCGAGGACTGGGGCCCAAAGGCGTGGGAGGGGTAGAGGGGCAGCAGAGAGGGAGGTGGGGCGAATGAGAAATGGACAGAAGGGGGGAAAACGCGGCGAAGGCGGGGCGCGAGCCAGTCGCCGGAAGCAAGGAAGGGGAACGGGGAAGGCGAAGAAGTGAATGGCGGACGGAGCGCGGCACGAGGGGCACACCGAGCCAGCAGCGCGGGAGCACACCGAGCAGCCAGCCGTGAGCCACACGAGCCAGCAGGCCGGAGCACACCGGGGAGCAAACGAAAGACAGCGAAGGCGTGAGGGGGGGAACAGGATGGTCGGAGAGGCGAGGCCCGAGAAGGAGGGGGGGAGGGGGAGAAGTGAGGGCAAGGCGGCGGAGAGTCGGCCGGAAGCGTGGACAAAAGGTTGGATACGTAGCAGCACTGGCCCAAAAGGATACAGCGGGAGAAAGGAAGACGGTTGCCAGAAGGGGGTGGGCCGGGCGGGGGGGGGGGGGGGGGGTGGGGCGTGGGGTGGGGGCGGGGGGGGTGGGGGGGAGGGTAGGGGCGGGGGGGAGAAGGGCGGGGGAGCCCATGACGTTGCGACGGAGACGAGGGACGCGGTGCGCCGGTGGCCACAAGAACAGGTGGGGGTAAGGACACCGCAAGGGGGGGAAGCGCGGGCCGTGAGGACCGGTTCGCGCCCGGGGAAAACCGGCGCATGAGGACCGCCGGCGGAGGCGCGGAGCGAAGGGGGGGGGCCGAGAGGGAGAGAAAGCGGGCGAGAGGCAAAGCCGAAAGGGGGAAGGAAGAGAGATAGGGAGTACGAAGAGAAGAGTGTCACCGGCACAGCCCTTCGCGAGGGAGACCGCTGAAAGGTAAAGAAGACGAAAGGAGCCTGAACGTCGGCGGTCACGCGGAAGCGGGGCAGCGCGTGACGGCCAAGACATCGACAGCGGCAGGAAGAGCGAGAACGCGGGAAGGCGAAATCACTGTGCGAACGCCAGGGGGGGCGCAGGAAGGACCGAAAGTGAGCCGAAGGAGGGGAAGGAGGCGACGACGAACGACGACTACTACTACGACAGACGATACGACGACGACGACTACGACGAACGACGACTACGACGACGACGACCACCACCACACCACCACCAGCACGACCACAACGACCAGGAAGGGCCGGGGGGCCGGGTGCGTGGGCCGGTGGCCGGGGGGGGCGGGGGCGGGAGGAGGCGGGGAGTGAAGGGGCGCACCACGGGGAGAAGAGAGAACACCCAGGAGGCGAACCGAGAGCGGGACAACACAAAAGGGGACGAAAGAGAGAAGAGAAAGGCGAGGTCGAGCGAAAAGGAGCTGAAAAAGGGACAACGCGAAGGGACAGGGCAGAGTTGCCGAGAGGGCGCGCCGCAGGGCGGGTGCAGGGAGAGGCAGAGAGCCACGAGCTGCGCTGCCCGGCGTCCCCTGAAAAGGGGAGAGGACAGGAAAGGTGGGAACGATCCGGCGACGGGGAAAGTGTAGAAAACCAGAGGGTAGAGAGGAAAAAACAGAGCAGTAGCTGCAGCGCAAGTGGCCAGGAAAAGCAAGAACAGCGGGGACGTGGCGGCGGCGAAAAGACAGTGCACCGCACGGGCCGCAAGGGCCGTGCATCTGACCCCGGGCTGGTTAGGGGAAGGGCGTAAAGAGAACCGCACGAGGGAGAACGAGCAAAAGAAACGCGGAGAACAACGGGGCCCCCCCCCCGGCGACGAGCGCGTTACAGCGGAGCCGGAGTACGGGGGAGAAGGCAGAAACGCGGCGGGAAGCCCGCCAGGCCCGAGGCGCGTGTGCGGATGGGCGCGGGCGCGAGGCTGAGCAAGCACCAAGCAGCCGAGCCGAGCACACAGTCGCCGGGGCAGGAAGGCGCGCAAGTGCCAGTGGAGGGCGACGGGGGCCACATCGACACCAGGAGAGGGGGAAGCAGCGAGGAGAGTGGCGGCGAGAGACGAGGGGTGACGAAAAATGAAGCACGGCGACCAGGAGGACCGAAGACCTAAACCAGTGATGGCGGAAACCACAGAGAAAGAATGATGGGGGACAGAGGTACAATTAGGGAATGGAGGGAGACCGAGCAACACAAGACGGCGAGCGGCCAGGACGCAGCAAAAGAGCCAAACACGGGCGAGAACAAACAACGCCACGGGAAAGGGGCGGGGTGAGGCCCGATGGACCGCGTAGGCAGGACAGAGTGACGAGCCAGAACAGGGTGCAGACACGGGGGCCACCCGGCAGCAGACGGACGACAAACCCAAAGCGGACAGTGGGGGGACACGAGTCGGGGATAGGCGACCATGGCGGACGGGGGGACCAGAAAAAACACACTGGGCACGGATGAGAAGAGAAAAGAAAGAGCCGAGAAGTCGCAAGAAGGTCGCGGGGGAACAGGCGGAAGGGGCGGATGGCCGGGGGACGGGGACGAGAGGGGGAGAGAGAGAGAGGAGAGATGAGAGAGAGATATGATAGAGGCCGGGCAAGCGGGCACCGGCGGCGCGAGCGGACCGGCGCCGGCGAGAGGGCGGCCCCGAGGATGCGCAGAAGGCGGATAGAGGGAAGGGGCCGAGGAGGGTGGGTGCAACAGCACCCGGAGGTGAGAAACCCCAGGGAGGGAAGACGGTGAGGGATGGGGACAAGGAGGAACACGTGCAGGTGGCTGGATTGGAAGAACAGAGGTGGGGAGAGACAGCGCATCGAGGGGAGGGGACAGGCCCAGCGGGCGAGCGGCGCGAAATGGATCGGGAGGACGTAGAAACCCAGGGAAGTCGCCGGGGACAGAGAAGAAAGCGGTGAGGGCGAAGTCAAGCAAGGTTGAAGGAAGAAGTAAGAAGAAGGAAGAAGAAGAAGAACAAGAAGCGAGTGGCCCGAGAGGAGGAGCAAGAAGAGAGAACGACGTGGGAGGAGGAATGACAGCGAGAGAAGGAGCCAGAGGAAGGGCCGCAAGCCGAAACGAAAATGAGGAAGGACAGAACACGGAGAAAGGGCAGGGACAAAGGGCGACGCGGAAGGACAGGCGGGACGAGAGGCGGGAGCAAAGGGGCACGGAAGCAAAAGGAGGGTGCAGGAGGGCGCGCGGAGGCTCGCGGCCGGGGGCAGAGCACAGCGGGCGAGCGCAGCAAGAGAGGCACGAGGGGACAAGAGAGCGGAGGACTGAGAAGGACGAGGGGAGGAAAGGAAGAGTCGGAAAAAAAGTGCCAGAAACGGCGGAAGGACACGGGACGAGGGCGGCATGCACCCGCAGGGGCGACGGGGCGCGAGAGCGAACACCAGAAATATAAAATAAAAAAGAAATGGAGAGGGGCAGGGGTGGCGGACAGCCCGGGAAGAAAGGGGGATCGACGGGGCCGGGACGACGAAGAGCAAGGCAAAACCGGAGTAATCGCGGCGGCCGCAAGGGCACTGCACGCCGGAGGAGAGAGAGAAGAGAGAGGATAGGATAGGAGATAGGAGAAGGAGGGACGCGACGGGGAGCAGCGAGGCGAGACGAGTAGAAGCACGCGGCGACGACAAGGGCAAGGCGGAGCGCGGAGAGCGAGAAAAGAGACCAGGACAGCAGCGCGAGAAGAGGGGGAGCAGCGAACCGAGGAGAGGGGAGAGAGAGGGGGGGGACGAAAAGGAAGACGGCGACAAGGAGACCGAAGACCAACGACGCGAAAACGAAGACCGCGGAAAACGATAGACCCCCCCGCACCAGGCCAGGAGGACCTCACAACAGCGAGGATAGAGGCGGCGAAGGTGCGTAAGGCGGCGGGGGGCAGAAACAAAAGGAGGCGGAACATTAGGCGGACAGGAACGGCCACGCGGAACGCGGACAGAAACAGCGCAAAAGGACCGAGAACGAAAAGCCTCGCAAAAGAGGCGCGGAAAGGAGAGAGCCCACGACCAGCGCGGAACGGGAAGAGGAAGAGAATAAAAGTAACACAGTGACACGAAGCCCAGGGCGCGGTCCCAAGATGCACGAGAAGAGGCCCCGCGAAGAGGGAGCAGCGGGAAAAGGCCGGGGGGCGGGGGCGTCCCGGCGGGCAGCAGGCGTGGGTGAGGACGGCGGAGGGGCGAGAAGAACGAGAGGCCGGGCAACACAAGCACGGGGGGAGGACGGGGCGGACCACCGGAGAGTGCGACGCAGGAAAGCGCACAGCGCGCCGGCAACGCCGCCAACAAGAACAGGAGACCAACCGGGCAGAACCGATATGAAACCACGACACACAGCGCAGGGAACAACGAACGCCGAGACCAACGAACACCGAGCGAGAGCGCCGCAGGGAGCAGGGCGCAGGACCATGGGGAGCAGGGACGCGTCCGAGCACGGAGAGATCAGAACGGCGGGGGACAAGATGGCAGGCGGACACGGAGCATGCGAACAACACCGAACACCCGAGGAGGGAAAAGAAACAAACAAAAGGAAAGAAACAGGGAGGAAACAGGAAATCGCAGGGAAACGAGGGAGCGACAGTGGATGGGCGACACGAGCAGCGAGGAGCGAGGATGAGGAGGGGGGAGGGGAACGGCTAGGCAGGCCAGAAAGCGAGGAAGAAGACGGAGCGGCGGCGGGGAGGAGGGGGGATGGGCGAGGGAGACGAGGAGGGGAGGCACGACACGCGGGAACGAGAAAGGGCAGAGGACGCGCGCCGAGGACCACTAGGTGGCAGAGAAAGAGGCTGCAGGGGGCCTAGGCAACAACAGCAGGGGCGAGGCGACGGCGGGGCGGCCGGTACAGGCCGGAAAGCGCGGCGGGCGGGCAGAAGA
>NW_014577234.1:395614-398066 GCF_000485595.1 Priapulus caudatus
GTGTGTGTGTGTGTGTGTGTGTGTGTGTGTGTGTGTGTGTGTGTGTGTGTGTGTGTGTGTGTGTGTGTGTGTGTGTGTGTGTATGGCGTGTGTATACGACACGTGCATATTATCGCCTTGGTTAATACCCCGGAGCTATTATTATCGACGTATGCACCCTGGTTTTCGTTTTTATACCGCACGCAGAAGCCTGCAACGCCGGATATTGCGTATATATTATTGCCGTATATATATGGTATATTGCGTGCAGTATGTAGCAATTCATATTTAAGTGCTAGAAGAACGTATGTGCGTAGTCACGTAAAGAAGGCAAAGGAATATTCAATATATAAGCTATATATATATATATATATATATGCGTTTGTGCGATAGCGGAAGAGGGAAGCAGACAAAGAGAGGGGGTGCGATAGAGAGAGATAATGGGAGAGAGAAGGAGAGAGAGAGAAAGAGACAGGGGGAGGAAAAGCGGCACAGATGAAAAAGCACCCGAGAGAGAAAAAAAAGAAAAAGAACGAAGGGTAGTGCGAGGGTAGGTGACCAAAAGAGCGAAGAATAAGAGAAGAGAGGAAGAGAGCGAGAGAACCAGAGAATGGGGGAAGCCAGAGTTGTCGCACAGACACATATAGTTGGAAAGATGGTTAGGCAGATCGTCTTGTTGAGAATCCTACAGGCTGGGGGTAGCACTTATTTATGTCGTAACGAACGCGGTGCGCGTGTGTGTGTGGCTTAATGTACTACCTATAGAGCACGCGTTTTGCTAAACACTAGGTGACGAATATTACAACAGACATTTTGCGCTATGTACCCACTGTACACGCTGCACACTGATCACTCTGTATATATGTACCTGTGTAACTGTACTCTATTAGATATATAATTATTGTAGTAGTGCGGAATATTGTATTATTGTAATTGTAATGTAAATGCGTGCACGGTCAATTTAAGTTCCTATCCAATTTTTTATTGCTATTATTATCGTTGATCGGTCGGCATAATTACACACCTTCCAAGTGATTTTTACGTATATTGTCCGCAAAAACTGGTAACAGCTACTAAAAACAGCTGCAATGCGAATGCGTGTTGTTACGTAACTACGTTATTATGAGTCTGCCATACATACTGTCACTGTTTAGGCGTGTGGACTGCGTTAACCGCACATTGATTTTTATATCTATGACAGAGGTGACCGGACACACTGCTACTGGGTACATTTCCCGCCCATTTCATTTTAAATTTCTCGGTTCGATATTTTTTACTAGACAATCGGTCTATAGATTAGACAAGCCAAATAGTTATAAGTGCGCATTTCCTGCCGGTTCGTCGAACTCATGCGGCTTTACGACAGAAGCGGAATGACGTTAGATGGCGCGTCGAACGTTGCCGACGGCGTAACTTCAACATGCGAAGACAACATGTACAAACGGGTGGGAGAAACATGGAGAGAAAAACTGCTTCTCTGACAAAACAACGCTGGTAGATTTCTGCTCGAACCTTCGACCGCCCTAACTTGGAACCGTAGTTTACGTGTAGCGGTAGGAAAAAAAACTACTAGACGAAATCGGGTGCCGAGGGAATTTTTTGGGTAAATTTATCCGTGCGGTTTTATTTATTAACTTATTCGATCGTATTTACGCGATTTGTAAACAGATTCAGTGTACACTGATTGTAAATAATGACGATTAACATCCCAGTTATTATAGAAGAACGTATTATATTGCGCGAAAACATTGCGCGCAGGTGCATATTGTACAATGTTATAAAAATATAGCGTTTTAATATTAATGTAAGAATGTCATTGTAACAGATAGCACGCATTGCACGCATAGATGCTATTGCATCTTGTCAAGAAATTGCGATACAACTTTTAGAAAGCCTAATAGGTAAATAGGCCTACTGGCATCTTTAGATTTTTCTTCGATTACTTTGCAGCGTTTTTATTTTAGATTTTCATCAGATATTGAGTGGTTCGAATTATAAATGTACATAATTGGTTAAAACGCTGCGAATCTCGTGTCCGCTATCCATCTCGTAATCAAGGAATTGAATGTTTTAATTCGAATAATTTAATTCGGACGAGCGCTGCCACGAGTTGCACACCTAGCAGCAGCCTGAGCACACCTGGCAGCAACTAAAATACATCGATTCTGATTTTTTTTAAACATTATTTCTTAATATTCCGAGTCTATAATTATTGTGTGATTGTTATAATTTATTACAATTCGCGTAGTTTCTGCGTGAATCGGGACAAAATGTTTATATCATCACGGCAAATTATACAGCTGTATATAAGGGAATACTTGTGCATAATGTGTGTGTGTGTGTGTGTGTGTGTGTGTGTGTGTGTGTGTGTGTGTGTGTGTGTGTGTGTGTGTGTGTGTGTGTGTGTGTGTGTGTGTGTGTGTGTGTGTGTGTGTGTGTGTGTGTGTGTGTGTGTGTGTGTGTGTGTGTGTGT
>NW_014577234.1:398076-398819 GCF_000485595.1 Priapulus caudatus
AGAGTGTATATATGATATAGAAATCTATAAATATACACGCGTGATAATATCAAGAGTGTATATATGATATAGAAATCTATATCATACACTCGTGATAATATCAGCAGAGCTGCTTTTGCCTGTATGATCAGGAGCAAAATGAAAACTAACTTTTTTTCATTTATTCACTCCTGATACTACTACACTTTTGGCTGTTTGATCAAAAGCGAAATTTAAGCTAAACTTTTTCGTCATTTATTCACTTCTGATACTACTATATATGTCACATGTGTGCTGTAACGTAAATTAATATCACAAGTTATTACATAATATATATATTTATATTATTATAGAATTGAAATATCATTTGACTTTGTTACCCAAGAGTAAAGAAGTACTGATAAAAATTTCTAATATTATAGTCTTAGTTCGCCACGATCTATATAACATCATTTGTGTATTTCTGTTTCCTGCATCTGCATTGTAATACTCTTTCAGGGACGTTTGATTGAGAGAGTACATGACAGGAAGTGACACCACTGTAGCGCCACCTGTTATTCTAGTCACATCTCACCCAGCAAGCCCACGCAGACCGTAGCGCCCTCTATAGCGGAGTGCAAGTACTAAAACAATTGAACACGAAAATCGCAGACGCCACGTTCGACACAATGGAGAGCGGACAAGCGATTGTGTGTGTGTGTGTGTGTGTGTGTGTGTGTGTGTGTGTGTGTGTGTGTGTGTGTGTGTGTGTGTGTGTGTGTCTG
>NW_014577234.1:398829-402898 GCF_000485595.1 Priapulus caudatus
GTTCTTGTCCTTGTCCTTCCTCGTTTTCTTTGTCTGTAGATTTCGTGGATTTAACTGGGCACACCAGGTAGAAGATAGAACACGCAGTATTCGAACCGAATATCTTTACAACACAAAAGTTTACTAAATATATATAGAATTCTAGTTCTATCAGAAAAGTAGCTAAATTGACAACTCGAAGTTACAGTTCAATAGTTGCCTATATGGCGCTCCTCCAGTGTTGCCATTTATAAATTCATGATCCCACTAGCTCGTCCGGTCTCCCCTAAAAGGTTATATTACAGTAAATTTGGGAACTATCCTGCTACGTTAAAATTAGAAAACCATAGGTAGAGAGAAAAAAACATATCAGATCTCCAGCTCCAATGGCATTAAAAGCAATAACAGCTTGTTTATTGCTGTTCTAAATCATTCACCGCACTGGCGCAGGTCCTGCAGCTACCCCGGGGCTGTTATTGGAAGTGCTAAAATAGAACTCACTATGATAACCGATCAAAATGAACCGTAATAACAACTTTGCCCCCCCCCCTTCGATATCTCGTACATCGTATCCGTAATACTGTCGTAGAATGGCAGAAAATCTTCTGTAAGCCCCGCCCAGGCCCGAGCCGGCGTGTCTGATTGGCGCTGCGCGAGCGAGCAAGCACCAATCAGCTAGCCGATGCACACATCTCCGTGGCATGAATGTCTCTCAAATGCAGTGATGGGACCGTTGTCCACATCTACACCATTATATGTGTAGCAGCTATTATATGTGTAGAGAGAGGGTGTTACGAAAATAAAGACTTCGACAATGAAGACCGAAGACCAAACCATGATGGTTAACCACATATAAATAATATTTGATTACAGATTACAATTATTAATTATTGATACAGCAACACAAGACGCGAGCGTCATGACTCATCAAAATATCCAAAATGGGAGAACAAACAACGCCACTTGTAAATGTTTGTGTGGCGATGACGTAAGGCAGTACAGAGATGACTCATCCATAACAGGTTCATACACGTTTGCACCCGTCAGCATACGTACGAAAACCAAGCTTACATTTGTTTTGTTACACGATCGGTAGATATGTACCATTTCTGACGTGGTTACCATAAAAAACACACGTTTCACTTATTAATATAAAATAAAATATCACTATAATCGCAATTAATTCTCTGTGTAAATGCGTAATTTTCGTATTGGTTTTACGGTTACGAGAGGGTATATATATATATATATATATATATATATTCGGTCAATCGGACCTTCGGTCTATCGGACCTTCGGTCTATAGGGCTGCCCCCCTAGGATCTCATAATGTTAAGAAGGAATTTTCTAGGATTTGTTTCTGGCAACAGCACCCTGATTGATAAAGCCCATGTATTGAATAGTTAGTTAGTTGACAATTATGAACACTGCATGTGCTGTATTTAATAACATATGTTGTTATATACAGCTCAGTAGTAGTTAGGTGACAGGCAGCTTCGATCTTCGAAAGGATCGGAGACTAGAAACCCAGGCATCGCCTTGTACAGATAATAAAGCGTTAGTTTCGACATCGAAGCAATTGTAATTAATAATAATAATAATAATAATAATAATAACAATAGCGATTGCGATAGTATTAGCAATAATATATAACGACTTGGGATTATGAATTAAGCGATAGAATAGCCATAGAAGTGCGCAAGCCTAAACCGAAAATAGATAATTACATAAAACTTATAAATTGCATGTACAAATTTCTACGCGTAATTACATGCGTTACTATATTCGTGATCAAATGTGCACGTAGCAAATTATTGTTCATGATGTCGCTCGGCATGCCTCGTCCGGTTCATATCACAGCGTGAGCTCAGCAATATAGGAGAGGGTGGACAATACCTTATTACCTATAATACGATGTTGATGAAATGAATAATTCTGAAAAAATTCCAGAAACGTTCCTAATTACACTGGACTAGGTCTTCAGGCACCGCAGGGGCTACGCGGATAGAGCTAACACCATAATATAGGGGAGGGTGGACATCCGGGAGGAAATTTTGACTACTGGGCCTGACGACCGAAGATCCGATGAAACAGTAGAGTTAACGGCGCCCCGCTGCTCATCGCACTCAACAGTATATATTATAACTATATATCTATATTATATTACTATATTATTATATATGTACGACGATGTAGCACGCATCCTATAAACCGTAACTATAGCACGTGCTTCGACAGAATTTCAATGCGTCTAGCGCGAGCATCTAGAAATATCCTCCATTGACATCAGCGCCTTAATGATGTTTGTAACAGCTATTATATGATTAGAGACGAGAGGTGTTACGAAATGAGGACCTGTCGACAATGAAGACGAAGACCAAAGACACTCCGAACACGAAAAGACACTCGAAACGAAAGACCCCCTCACCAGCCACTAGGTACCACCAACATCGAGGAAGGTATGCTAGCTGCTAAGGGGCCCGTGTCAGAAACAAAATTAGTCTTTAACATAGTCTCTAACAATTAACTTCCCACGTTCTAAACCGCCTGACAGAAACATGCGCAAAATTACTGAGAACGAAAAATCCTCGCAAATATTCTCTTAACATTACGAGAGCCCAGACCATCTCGTAACTTTAATATTAAGATAAAAAATAACACATTTACACTAATCCCCCATGCGCGTCCCAAGATCAGAGAGAGTCCCCGCAATAGTTATCATCGTGAAAAGGCGTGTTTTCGTGTGCTCCCGGCTTTCATCTAGTCTGTGTAGTGACTTTCTGATTTGCTAGAATAAACCTATAGTCCGTTCACCACAATCACTTGTTTGTATCTACTGTGTGACACTGATAGTCTACTCATTAAAGCTCACATCTCTCCTGCAATCCGCAACAAGAACATTGATACCAACCGGGCAGAACCTAAGAAACCATACACACATCGCAAGGTACAACAACGAACGCTATACAACGAACACGAGCCGATAGCGCGCAGTGTATCATTTGGCGCAGTGACCAGGGTATCATTTGATCTCGGATCACTTGATACAGAACGTCGGGTGACAATATTCATCTGACACTGATCATCGAACAACACCGAACACCGATATCATTTAAAATAAACAAAAAAATGAAATAAACATGTAGTAAACATGAAGTAAACGATGAAATCTACATGTAGGTCTACATAGATCTAGTAGTAGTATGATTATTTTTTATGTAATTCTATGCATGCCATAAAGCGATTAATTAATACGGATCTGTTCTTGTATTATTTTGTATGTAGTATACTAGTAGTGTATGCACTACACGCGTTAACTATAAGCGCATATACGCTCTCCTATGACACTATTTGTCATAGGAAGATTCTTCATGTTTGCTATGACAAATATTGGCGAGTCTACTTCGTTTCGCTTTACAGCTGAAATTCGCTGCTTGCGTTCATAATAGCGCTCCTAAACTCCTATGATGCGCACAACACATACAACAATATTTGTCATAGGAAGAATCTTCCTATGACAAATAGTGTTATAGGAGAGCGTATAATTATGCGTATGTCGTATTTATCACAGATGCTAGCAGAACAGGCTGGTACTTGGATGTACTTCGATTTGCTTCGATGTATGCCGCTTAAGATGTAATATCTACGCTGCTGACATTTCTCACCGTTAATTTTAGGAGAACGAATGCTGCGCGAGAGAATGGTGTTCATCAAGTGACGCAATCTGTGATATTGCACGTCTATACAAGTAATATTATGTAGGTAGGTCTTCAGAGATTGGCAAGCAATATTATCAGGAGTGAACAATAGAGATGTTATTTAATAACAGAGACATTATGTTATTTTGCTCTCTAGCCGTATATCGTTCGTTTGGATTACAGACGTCGTGAATGAAGCTTTCGTTAGCGTAAAACCATCGTACAAACAGCCCCAAGTCCCAGTATGAAATCTCCAAAGTATGTTCCTGCATTAGATCCCAGTAAAACTGAGACCATATTCAGAGCAACGATAACAAGTACAGCTGCAGCAGCAGCAGCAACAGCAACAGCAACACCGCCACTACCAGCAGCAGCAGCAGCAGCAGCAGCAG
>NW_014577234.1:402923-405890 GCF_000485595.1 Priapulus caudatus
TGATGATGATGATGATGATGATGATGATGATGATGATGATGATGATGATGATGATGATGATGATGATGATGATGATGATGATGATGATGATAATGGTATAATAATAATAATAAGCGAAAGAAGAAGAAGAAGATTTGTACACAATAACGTTTCGTGCATGCGCACGTCATTTCGTGAAGCAGACCATATATAATATCACAGGTTAATAATGAGAAATATTTGTGATTATTCACCCCTGGTAATATATATAATATAATGTGTAGAAATAACATTCAGTAGGGGCCGACCGCTAACGGAAACATTATTAACAGTCATTTCACCATACGTCTGAAATGTAATAACCTTTGAGAAACCCGCAGCAAATTCTCTGCTCAAGGAAAACACACGCGTTCTTGATTAACTGGCATTACCGCATTCCATTATTTGTCATAACCTGGAAACTGCATTTATGTAGCTTCTTAGATAAGCTCGCAAGACAAAGACATTTTGGCACACCCCCGGCAAATAGGACTACTGTAGAGTCAACTACAGTCCATACACCCCTGTTATTATTATATTCGACTATTTTGTAAAGATGTTTGATCGCATGTAGTTTTTTCTCTTTTTCCTTTTTTTTCTTCTTCATGTTTTTCGGCCACGGCTACTTTCACGCATGCACGCAGCCTTCGACGTACATATCGTTCTTGTTATACGATGTTAACTGTAGTACATGAAAAATGAGATCCATATCAATGTACTCCTGATGATGTTCCACTATCAATAACAAATTCAAAATCAAAATCAATAACAATCAGCACTAACAATCAATATTGAACCGCGGTGTTTGGTGTATATGTCTGTATGCGTGCGTGTGTGCGCGCGCTTGGTCTTATCCAGGTAATCTAAAGTATATAAGCATCTACGTAACCACTATTGCATCATACTTTGCCCCGTGTGTTGAGTTGATCCTTCGACGGCAGGGTCATACCTGTATCTTAGCTATACTCTATTTACGTGGCTGGATGGGTGAGTTTTCTAACTGCCTCCACTGGGTCTGCGTAGACCATTTTCGCTGTGTCTTTACCGTAAGCACTCAGAGGCTCAGTCAGGCTAGTTAAATTCTAGGATACTTTTCGTTAGCTGACTTCGTGCGCGCTTCGAAAAGATAGACGTGTCTCTCTGATTGTCTTCTTCTAGAATGAAATCGTTCTTTCGGGACTATTCCCTTAGTTGCATTGCCAGGACTCTTCCTGTACTTCTGCTGCCGACCGGTCTAGGGTACGAGCAAGTTGGGCCGCCCTCCCAGATCCCGCTCTCTCCCTCTCTCGCTCGGTATCTTTTTCCCTTTTTCTCTCTTTCTCTCTCACACACAACACTCTCTCTCTCTCGCTTACTCTCTCTCACTCGCGCGCGCTCTTTCTCCCCTTCTCTCTCCCACTTTCTGTCTTTCTCTCTCTCACTCGCTTACTCTCTCTCTCAAGAGAGAGAGAGAGAGAGAGAGAGAGAGAGAGAGAGAGAGAGAGAGTCAGTCAGTCAGACTAAAGTGTTTTGCCTAGCGTGACTCGTGATACCCTGTTAGAAATTAGCGTGAAAGCATCTGTTTATTTACCGTGAATCGTTAACCGTAGCGTTTAGCGTGAATTTATTTTTCATTGATTTTAAACGAATTTTTTATCTCTTGATTTAACCTTTTTCACACACTGTCATCCAGCGTAGACGGACGTGGTCCTCGTCTCCAGATATGTCTATTTAGATATCTCTACTCACAAGCTTACTACATCACTGGCGGATTTAAGGGGGGGGTGCATTGGGTGGCTAGTACCCCCCTATGTTGGAATAACAATATCTTTACATAGTCGCGCGGATGTACAAAACGCCACCTGATGCATAGGTTAAATTATATAATTGAGTGGCAAAGCAGGTTACAACCCTTTTGCAGCTTTTTTCACAATTTCAAGAAAGAGTTGCTGTCGCCCTCATCCCAGCGGTGGTCACCCCTACACATCAAATAATGAACGCGACTTAAACAATGCCGTGATGTGATGTGATGTGCAATGAGTGATGTGTGTGTTTGAGCACACACACGCGCCCACACGCACCCGCACACGAATACGCACCCACGCATGCACACAGAGAGTGAGAAAAAGAAAAAAAAAGTTTAAGAATGTGCTTTAGTTCAACATGTCTTGATAATAAAACGAAAATTACATGATTAGTTATAGTGATCTTTAGTGATCACATCTCATGAAGAGAATAGTTCTACTAAAAAAGATAATTGTCATAGTCAGAATGAAGGGGGTACATTTACTCAAAAGCGCCTCAAATACCATCTCCTGCTATCTACATTATTTTTTTAAACCCCTCCCCCTCTGTGTGCGTACACATCCATTTCACCCTAGCTACGCCCCTGGCGTCTGTAACGTTACACATACCTTTCGATTCGATCCGTATCTCAATATTAGCCTCTCGATTCGATTCCTTCGATTCGATTCCCAAATATTGAAATGTTATCTTATTTTGTATATTTTTATTATTTTGCATTAAAAACTCTTTTAACCAACTATTACATTCCTTTTTTTCTGAATTCTATTCAACAAAAACACTTTAAGCAGATAATTAAAATAATAAAAGTAATAAGTCAAATGACTAGAAATTATGAGAAATTGCCAATGAATACTAAATGGTGAATAGACTAGAGACCCACTTATTAACCAAACATTATCTTAAGCAAGTAGGCTACTAAGTCAAAGAACACCATACTCAGCCTTGCCAAAACGTAATAAAATTAATTTTATACAAATTTAATTTAATTTAATTCGCGCACACCTACCTACGTATCACCTACGTATTACGTGCGCATGAAGGCCGCCGCACACCAGCCGATTTTTCACGCGATTTGATCGGCCCGATAGAAATCAGCCCATATCGGGTAGGTGTGCGCGTTCATTTGTAGACGATTTTATTTTTATCGGGTGATCGTTCCAAATC
>NW_014577234.1:405915-412952 GCF_000485595.1 Priapulus caudatus
CACACACACACGCGCACACGCACATACGTGCGCACACACACACACACACACACACACACACACACACACACATACGCGCGCGCGCGTAACTCCTCCTAGTTTTTCATCATTGATCGTCGCTCACCTGCGGTAGACGCTCAGCATGAGTGACCAATCACAGCGCTTCACCCTCATCGCACAGTCACCGAGACTGCAGCGCGTCAGGCGCGACAGGTCGGCACCGCACGACTTCTGAATCTCGTCGACGAGGTCAAGCATGCCTCCTTTTTTAATCGAGATCGGCGCCGGCAGGTAGCGCGTCGGTAGCTCGCGCGGAAATCCGCTCGTGATGGCGACGAAGCGAGACGCGGAGAGTGCGTCGAGCGTCAGCGGTTTGTCGCCGACGGCCTTTCGCTTCTTGTCGCTGCGCAGCGAGACGACCAGTGGCGCCATCATCTTGCGCCGTAGCACGTCGACCTTCGCCGGATTGTCGTCGCCGAGCGCCGCCATGTTGGATTTATAGATGGCGATGAGTTTCTCGAAGAGCGCGACCTTGATGTCCGGGTAGGCCGCCTCGATTTCGCGCTGTAGCGTCGGGGATATTTCGGCGATTTCCGTATTCACTCGGGCCGCTTTGGCGGCCTTCGCGACTGACTTGAATCTGCGTGCGAAGAAACCCAGGGAACGCCTGTCGCGATGCCCGCCGGTTGCATGTCCATTCGCGTTGCGGTACGAAGACACGTGACGGGAACTCGTGGCGTGCGACGCGTCGTCGGTTCCTTGATGCTGGGCGCTCGCAGCGGCCGACGCAGCGAGTAGGGCGAGCGTGACCAAGACAGCCGCCGGCGCCGCGCTTGCATACGCTCTCATACCGTGTGAGCGAACGCCGTGTACCGTCTATCTTGAATGCTGTTGTCGGTTAAACGGCTAGCGCTGACAATCAGTGGTTTGCGTGAATATAGAAATCTGTGACTAATGAATAAGAAAAACCAAAGCTTATATAGACAGAGACAAAACATGCAGACGTGATAGTCAGAAACGAAGATGATCTGTGCAAACAATGTAGTTTGTCTGTAAGACAATAGGATTACAATCGTTGTAAATTCCAATCATTCTAATCTTGGATCTCTAACTTAACCCAAACCTGGTCAAACCTGGATTCTAAGCTAAACTCTTCTACTTTGAAGCTCCACTACCCCTAAATATAAAAAAACAATTTCTATATCCCCTTCACAAAATGAAGTTGGCTTTTATAAGGTTCGCAAACAGATGGCGTACGTGGCGCGTTGCTATTGGAACAAAAACGGCGTCAGATTTCATCAGGAAAAGATATTTCCGACGGCCTGCGTACGCACCTATTCAGGATTTTTTTCTGCAAATTTACAAGATTATAAATTCTGAAATATACCTTACACTGAAAGGGATTATGTTCATTTTGTTCAACTTAATTCCTAATGTTAAGAGAATGTCCCATAGGGCCTACTGTCTACACTGAGTTAGTCGAGCTATTTCTCGTCTCTTTCTACATGACATTAAACGCAAACGTTATCACTTAAATGTAATCACTAAACGTTTCATGAATAACAATTTTAGAAAAAATACCCAAATTCCGCTGACATGGAATAAAACAAATACAAAAAGCTCCCGTAAAAATCCTTGATTTACATTATTTGAATCTCCGTCCTGTGAACATTACATGATTAATGTTGCATATTACCCCCCCTCTCCCGTGCGGAACATGAAATGTTCCCCGACAATTTGCTTGCGTGATTTAACGACTGTAAAAGCCCGAGCACGTCTGCGTACATATGCCGCTCGTTTCTGAACTATTCATATATGCCCTCATTTGTTGAGAACTCTCTATAGAAACATATCCGTCTAGAAATATTTCCGTTAGGATATTAATTTCGACAAAGCACGGTGTTAATTAAATTTCTATCTTTGGACTATTCAACCTATGTCGGAAATCCCCTCTGCTATTCCCAGAATTTACTCGAATCGAATTTCTCTACAAAAAAGGGCAATCGCGTCCAAATATGGCGTGTATATTGTTACGTGTGATAACGTCATTGATGCTCGGCGTTTCACCCTGTCTCTAGGGCAGCCAATCAGCGTACACTCTTACGTTATATCCCGCGTTGATTGGAATGTGAGAAAACGAACTGGAATTGCCTGTGCGCAGCACGCACATCGCACGTCGTCTGCACACTGTTGCGAAATATCGAATCCCGCCTGCATGCGCCGGTTCTCAATCTTCGATAGCTTCGACGTTCCGTTATATGATACTTAAAACACTCGTCACATATATATATATAACTCTTGGTTTATTCATACAACTCTTCGTACAACCATTCCACTCTACATTCCGTAACAATCTACACAACCGTCTCCCTGAACACTCTGTACCACACTCACGTTTCCCTCACAGGCACTTGGAACGTTTCAATAAAAAAATTATGGTAAATAAACAAGAAATGAATTTACTACCAAAGTCTTAATGTTTCTCTACCCTCTTTCGCCTATTATTGCCGATAACTTCCTGTAAATGCCGTTCAAATGCTTTTCTGCAACACACATGTACACCGCGCGCGCGCCGCTGTGCACAAACAATAAGTAAATAGAGTTATAGACTCTGTGATGTGTCATATGTCATGCATGTATACACATATCGCCATCTGTTGGCCGAATTATATGTTATTAGCGTTACATCAGCCGGGAAAACCAGAGAGACATGATACAAGATTGCGTGGCAAGCTTTGCTGTTGATCCTCCGCGGGGATGTTCAAGTATGAAGCGCTGTCCGCAGTAGAGACGTGCGCCAAATTCGAGGCCCGGCGCATGTCTCCACAGCGGTCAGCGGATGGTCTGTAGTTTTAGAAGATAACAATGAAGACTTTGTTCTAAATAATAACTAGACCTTTAAATTTCTTGACTAGTTAGTCAAAGGGCTTGTTGGGGGTCCATTATGCAGAGCTTCCAATTGAAATGGCCCATGAAATTGTCAAGTGGAATTGTGTTTTTCGGAACCCCAAAGAAAATGTCTCCCTCTTACATTTACCCTCTCCCTGATCAATCGCGCATTCAGGCGTCAACAATAACAGAGATGAAATTGTGTTGAGTTTGTGGCTCTTGACGCACGTGCATCGACGTACAAGACTATTGAAAGCACAGGCACTTGGAACGTCTCAATAAAAACAAATATTCACACAATTTTTCACAATGATCGACCGCCTGTGTGCAAAATAGGTGAACGTATGTGAAACATACGGTTAGTACTTACTGTGACGTATCCGTGACTAACTGACACCACTAAATTGGTAAAATGTTCCATTCACCTTAAGAAATGCTGAGAAATTACGAGGTTATCATCTCAGAACTCCCGAACACCGTATGTCACAAAGCTATATGTAAACAAACACGCGTGTTGCAAGGTGCTTGCCTCCGATATCCATTTCGAGGCCCGCTAAGCCAAGCATAACGCGCGCGGGCAAGACGTCACACACACAGCTACGTTCGGTTCATTGGCTAAAACAATCGAGTAGCGCGGTTAGGGATTTTCGAAATTATTTAATTTGAAGAACAACTTCAATGTTCAATGAATGACGCACTCGTTCACTTCCGACAGCGAGTGAAAATGCCGAAAATTTTCCACTTCGATGCGAAATGCATCGGCCGGACATTTCATTATTTACAAAAAGTAAACAGGCTGGCGAAAGACAGTTGGTACAGTGACTGGTCACGTCGGTGACACCCCATTCATGTCCATCAACGAAGAAGGCGGGGGCTTATTTTGATTACGGGGATGCGAAAATGCAACAGAAGGACGTAGCGCAGTGCGCTAAACAGCGTGTTATTTTCGTATTTGTGGCAAACTCTATCGTAGGAAACCGTTCTAACATAGCAGAATGCCCTAGTTCCTGAGATCGGCGATTTGGTGGTCCAATGGGTCATTATATTTAAAAATATCAAAGTCTGGTGCGGTGTAGGCTGTGATTGGAATACACAAAGTGTCAATCCTCGGCGCGCCTTGGCATTATGGCCGCATCACGTCTAGAAATATTGAAACTAATGAAGTGAGACATCGGGATGTATTTCGCGTGTAGTTCTGTGTGAATATACTACAACAAGTTTTTGCTCTCTTTTGTAAAAGTACAATTTCAACAAAGTTCTACTTTAATTTGCAGATACTGGACATGTGCGAAACGGTTCTCTCGCTATGCTACAAAAAAATTCAGTACACACAATTACGCGCACGAACTCACGCACCCCATAAATAAATAAGTAAATAAACAAACAAACAAATAAATAAATACACACCGAACAGATTTATCTCTCGCGCGCTCTCCTCTCTCTCTCCTAGCTTCCTCTTTCTCTCTTGCTGTCTCTCTCTCTCTCTTTCTCTCTCTCTCTCTATTTTTTTTCCCTACTTCCTTCTTCGTCGTCGCTGTCGTCGCTCTGCTCTCTCTCTCTCTCTCTCTATATATATATTATAATATATACATAAATACAGCACCCGCTCTATATGTCTGTTCTTTGTTACGATTGATGTATCAATGGCCAATGTCTATTTTTCCAGGCTGTCTGAATTGAAATATAATCGTTTGGCGAGGTTTTCCCTCGCTATAGAGAGGCGCCGGTAAGGTGATAGTGTACAGACAGTGTTAGCGTGACTTGTGATTTATTTCTGTCGCTTTTGTCAATAGACAGCCTGTGTCGTCGCGCAGCAGCTGGTTTGCGGACGGGCAGTCTGACAAATTTCAATTCCAGCGACGGAAAGAATATACGCACGAGCAGTGAAAGGTCATAGAGCAGGATATTTTAATTCAAACAGCAGTAATATATATATATAATATATATATATTATATATATATATTATTATTATACCACACAGAGAGAGAGACAGACAGTGAGAAAGAAGAGAGGACAGACAGACACAGAGAGAGAGAGAGAGCGACAGACAGACAGATAGAGAAAGAAGAGAGAGAACAGACAGACAGCGGAAAGAGCGAGAAGAGAGAGAGAGAGAGAGAGGAGAGAGAGAGAGAGGAGAGAGAGAGAGAGAGAGAGAGAGAGAGAGAGAGAGGGGAGAGAGAGAGGACGAGACCGCTGCGCGAAGAGGAGAAAAAACTATACGTACGTCGCCGAGCTACAACGTTGCTATTCGCAATCGGTCATTCCATCAAAGCGGCCGGAAGGCTCCCTCCCCCTCCCCCCTCCCATCCTCCCTCCTCCGCGCTTCTCTTCTCTCCTCTCCGCTCCTCCTCCTCCCACTCTCTCCTCTTCCCCCTCCCTCCCCGCGCCCCCTCATCCCCGAGCCCCGCCCGCAGACGATAAGCAGACGTGGTGGGGACCAACATGGCGCTGGTTCGATCACGATGATGCGTGGGCGCCACCACTGTGCAGAACATTTTACTGCGCGACCCCAGTGGGCGGTGAAGTGAAGCTCAATCACGTGAAAAAATAAAATGGGGAAAAACGAGGTTTCGACGATGATCGCGCAGCACTGGTTTTTCTGAAATTTTGCGGCGTTCGTGAATAAGATATATAGGACACGTTATGTCAACGATTTCGAATTGCGAAGCGAAATTTCGAAAATTTAATCAAGCGTGCGGCCGTCGTTAAAATTCATAATAAGAGACATTCGCCCTTGCTTCTGTTTGATGGGCACGGTCATAATGATAGATGGACGGAGCTGTAATATGCTTGGGCTATTTTATAGCCCGTAAGTCGATCCATAATATATATACTGCTAAGCAAAATTACTTATTCGTTAAGCTTTTCGATGACCTTCTCGATGACCTTTTAAAGATCTTCGCAATGAATAATATTCTCAAGGATTTCTGTCTGATTTTCTTCACCCGCCCGATACCATACAACACGAAAATGACGTGCAGCCTTTTCAACCTACAGATGGCGCTGTTGTGTTGATATAATAAATCGGTGACGTCACCTGGGTTATAACCAACGCTAGCTTGAGCTACTTGTTACTGATTGTGAGATATGGCTGATGGCGAAACCATGCATACTCATATATCGGGAGAAAGTCACTAGAACGAGATATTGTTTAAAAGCTATCATCCACCCAGTGCTAGCAGAGGACTGGAATCTTGACCCTACTATATATGACGTACGCGCGGTGTCTCCCTCCCCCGGTCTCCCTCCTCCTCTCGCTTCCCCCCCTCTACCTCCCTCTCTATCACTCGCTCTCCCTTTCTTTTCCCCCTCTCTCTCCGTCTTCAGCGCTTCCCTGCTCTCATACACACTCTTTCTCTTTCTCTCTCTCATTCTCTCCCCTTCTCTCATCCCCTTCTCTCTCTCTCGCCTTTCTTCTTTCGCAATCTCTTTATGCTCGTTCTCCACTCACACACATTTATTTCGTCTCTATCCTTCCCCTCTCTCTTATCTATCTTTTTTTCTTCTCTATTGCACTCAATCATACACGACATTCGATTCTGCCTATGGCATCTATCATCTCCACTTAAAAACAGTTATTTACTCAATTATAGCAATCATGAGAGCCGGACATGTAGTTTTTTTCGTAGTTATAATACATCGGTTTCACGATACAACGCTGAGATTTCCTCACAGCTCCTTGCCTTCCTCCACTCGACTGGAAGCAACGTGGCGGGGAGTATATCGATATCGACTGTTGCGATAGTTGCTCGGAATAGAACAGTGGGCAACTGGACGCTACTAGTCGCTGCCGATCGCCAGTTGCTCAAAATCCTGTTGCTTCCAGTTGAGTCGGCTCGCAAGCTCGACATAAGCCCCCGTTAGTCACTAAGCAAGTGTTACCTGCGACGTCGGCAGTTTCACGTGATGGAAATAATTTATGAGCTCAATATATGATGACGATGTGCGCACTGCATTCAATACGGTGAAAAAGGTAACGAGATATAGATATATCTGTAGCTATAGGCTATAGCCTAACAGAGACAGATTAGACAAGCGAGGGAAAAAGAGGGAGGGGGAACGAAAGAGAGAAATAGAAGTAAAGAGAGAAAGAGAGAAAAGAGAGAGAGACAGAGAGAGAGAGAGAGATATTTACCCTGTTTCC
>NW_014577234.1:418608-420592 GCF_000485595.1 Priapulus caudatus
TGTGTGTGTGTGTGTGTGTGTGTGTATATATATATATATGTGTGTGCGTGTATGTTGAAGAGTCCCCGTTGCTGTCACATATGTCTCACGTGCCTTGTGTGTCCGCGCACAGTTGCGTGCGTGCGGTGACATTTCCTAGTCTTACTCGTTCGTTCACGTGGAATTACTAGGCGCTATGGAGTACACAACAAGCATTACGACTTTAGGAGTAAATATAATCCGTGTGTACTTACGCGTTTTACACGTGTATGTTAATCACATCACTCATTATAATTACATTTATGCATAACCACATATTTGTGTTATTTTATCAGGATCGGACGCTATGCACTACTTTACTCTGTATTAACTATATTAACGCATTATTATACCATATTATTCGACGGTTATTTCCACCATTTATTTATTACAAATCATTTACTTGTCATTGGAACGGCCCGCGTGTTAGTGCGTTGTCGCGTCGGCGTGTCGTGTGATGGCTACGACAATAATAGAACGTCAGTGTCGTCAACGTTACGTCACAGCGGCCGGAGATCGAACATTGCCGTTACCATGCAGCTGTCAAACTGAAAGTTCCGTTCGCATGCGGTCGCTGCGGATTTTATTTGCTGTTGAGGCGACCGCGTGATCGCATTGTGTATTTTATTTGCTAGTGATGCCAACCGCGTGTAGTGTATTAGGGTGGGGGGGGCGAAGCAGCATGGCTGTCTGTCAGCGACAGACATTGCATGTCGAAAACATCCCGGTTTTTTTGTTTTTTTGTTTTTGTTCGCGAACAAAACATCTCCTCGATTATGCATGCGACGCGCGATCGAGCTTTAAATATTCTAATCTCATTTCTCTTTTATCTATGGAGTCAGCAGCAACGCCTACATAGCGTCTCTTTACAATGCGTCTGCATCGTATGGTAATATCTGGTCCCACCCACAACCTCTTCCACGTTCGGAGATACGAAGATTGCTCACAGAAAGAATGGTCGCAGAAGGATTGCTGCTTCCCTATACCAACGTCGGCATCATTGGCATTTCTGATCAATTCAGCTTTCTCTGCGCCTGTGCTATTAGAAGTGTAATAATAATAATAATAATAATAATAACACATGTAGGTGAAAGAGTCTAACTTCCAATGGCATTGTAACTTGTCTGCTGTCACTTAATAATTTTATTATTGTCTCCCATTATTCCTTCCCTCTATCACGCCTACACGCTGCATGGTTGGCAATGAATGGTTTCATCCCACTATCATATATATCATCAGAAGCTAATAATACCGGTGCACGTAGTTTCTCTCATGCGCGCATCAGTAGTGTCCCCTGATGCTATTCATTGAGCTACAGCTATTTGTCTACTAGTTACTGTGTACTACTATAGATCGTTTACGCCGCGGTATGCGGCAAAACGATCTATACACCGAGGGCAACCTAATGAACATCATGCTTTATCACCGTGTGTGTTGGGTGGGGGGGGGGGGTTGGGCGCGCGCGCGCGCGTGTGTGTGGTGGTGTGTGTGTGTGTGTGTGTGTGTGTGTGTGTGTGTGTGTTTGTGTGTGTGTGCGGGTGTGTGTGTGTGTGTGTGTGTGTGTGTGTGTGTGTGGGTGGTGTGTGTGTGTGTGTGTGTGTGTGTGTGTATGTGTGTGTGTGTGTGTGTGTGATTGGCACAGACAAACGACCGCGTGTATGTAATGTTCTTGTTGCGACGCGACTGAATCGAAATCAGCCGCGCGGGGGACGTAGGTGGACACTCATCAAGCATATACACACGCGCGCGTATCCTCTCTCTCTATCCTTCTCTCTCTTTCTCTCTCGCTCTCTCTCGCTCTCTTTCTTTCTCTCTCTCTCTCTCTCTCTCTCTCTCTCTCTCTCTCTATCTATCTGTCTGTATGTCTCTCTCTCTCGCGCGCACGCTCTCTCTGTGTTTCCTCTCTCTTTACCTCTCTTTCTTCCTTATACACACGCACGCAGCCGAGTACGCACGCACGTGCACG
>NW_014577235.1:0-4030 GCF_000485595.1 Priapulus caudatus
ATGAAGGCGCGATATCGTGCTAAGTATATTCTGCCCACGCATGACACGGCGGGATGAAGGCGCGGCATTATTGCTGCCTAGCTATATGTGCACGCATCAGGCCGCAGGGGCGGCAATGAAGGCCCGGCATATTGTGCCTCACGCTATATGTGCCCCACGCCATCGGAGGTCGGGACTGCCAAGGCGGGACCTGGATACCTCGTGCTAAGTATCATAGTGCCACGCATGGAGGCGCGCGGCAGCGCAGTGAAGCCGCGGAATGATCGTGCAGCTTTTTGATCAGTATTATGTAGCCTACGCCATCCCGCGAGGTCGCGGGATGACAGCGGCGCGCATATCGCTCGCTCAGTATATGTGCCACCGCTACATGGATGGCCGGCGGCCCAGAAGGCGCGATATCGTGCTAGTATATGCTGCCCCAGCGCCCATCGCGCAGGGGGAGACCGATGCAACGGTGGCGCGACCCGGATCGTGCTAGGTTATATCGTGCACGCATGGAGGCTGGCGCAGACCTATGGAAGGCGATATCGTGCTTAGTATTATGCTAGCCCACAGCATGCGCGAGGGACGGAGCAATGAACAGCGCCGGCATACTTGTGCTCAGCTATATGTGCACGCAATCGGCACGGGGCTGAGGACATGCAAGGCGGATATCGTGCTAGTATATGTCCATGCCATGCTAACTGGCGGGGGGGAGGATCGAAGCGCCGCGGATATCGTGCTCAGTAGTATGTGCACGCAGCGGAGCAGGGCCACGCAGGATGAATGGTGGGATATCGTGCTAGTATATGTGCACGCATCTGTCGAGCCGGGGGGGAGCAATGAAAGCGCTGGATATCGCCTGCTAGCTATATGCTGCACACATGCGGAGGCGGGTAGGCATTGAAGGTGGCGGGAATAAAACTCTTTCGTGCTAGTCATATCGCTGCCACGTATCGCGAGGCGCGGCAGGCATGGAGGCGCGATATCGGTGCTAAGCATACTGTGCCACGCCAATCGGACGGGGGAGGATAACAAGGTGGGATATCGTGCCTAGTATATCGGCCCACGCATGGCAGCCGCCGGGTATGAAAGCGCCGCGGCGATATCGCTGCTTAGTTATCTGCACGCACTGCAAGCCGGCGCGCGATGACAGGCCGCGATAATTTGTCCCGCTCAGCTACTATGTGCCACCCATGCAGGCTGCGCGGACGACATGAAGGTGCCCGCGCATATCGCCGCCTCACGTACTATGTGCCACGCTCATGCGAGGCGGCGAATGAAGCGACGGGATATCGTCGCTACGATATATGTTGCACGACTATGGCCAGCGGGGGCCAGCCGCCAATGAAGCCGGCGACATAATCGCTCACTCACGCTATATATCGCTGCCACGCGATGCGCAGCGGGGGAGGCGGGATATCCAGCCCTCAGTCATATGCTCGCCACGCATGGCACGCGGCGTGGAGGAATGGAAGGCGGCGATTCGCTGCCTAGCTATATGTGCCACGCATGCGACGGTGGCGCGCACGGATAACGGCCGGGAACTCTCGTGCTTAGATATATGTGCACCGCACATGGAGCGCCGCGGCGCCAGGCGGGATATCCAGCCGAGCTATATGCTGCCACCGCATCGCGCAGCGTGCAGCGCCAGCGATCGAAGCGGCGATATCGTGCTAGTATAGTGGCACGCATGGATGGGGCGCGAAGGCAGGAAGCGGACATATCGTAAGCGAGTATATGGTGCACGCATGCGAGAGGGGGGGTCGCCGTGCGCGTACAAGGCGCGCGCATAATCGTGCTGAGTATATGTGGACCGCCATGGGCAGCGCGGGGACGATGCAAGGTGCAGATATCGCTGCCTAGTATGATGGTGCACGCATGCAGCCGTCCCGCGGAGAAAGCACGCAGTGAAATCTAATGGCGAATACACAATTTTACCTTCCTTCCTAAAATGAACAGCTACAATATGGACTAACTTAACTAAGGCCCCAACGAAGTAAAACATGTCTGCAGGATATCCAAAAATGATCCAAGAGATGGCCTTGCCGCAATGCCTAATAACATATGCGCCTTCCTCGAAGCAAGTTTTTTTGCGAAATGTTTCCACCCCTGAATAGCACGCACTCGTTTAGGCATTGCGGACAGCGCAGTGACAATGCAGAAAGTTTTGCTCTTCGCGCCCATGCGCAAAGCACATCGGGCGGGCCGCAGTTTCACTTATTACGAAAATGTCAACCGCGCTCGGCCAGTAGGTACAGCGAGTTCAGCTCACCGTCTTGACGCCCAAACATTCATGCCCCCATCAACAAATACCAGGCCGGCCGGCCTTATTCTGCCCTACCCGCATATCCGCGCGAAAATGACAAGAATAACGCAACTTAGCACTGTGCGCCAACAATCAGCGTGTTATATTCGCCTATTCCTGCTGCCAAACTTCGGTATGAGTATGAAACACGTTCTAAACGCCTAAGCCACGAATTGCTCCTAATAGTTCCCTGACCCGATCCCGGCCGAGCTTCAACATGCTCTCAACTATTATAGCGGCTATGCGGCGGGGCGCGCCCCCCCGGGGGGTCCGGCGCGGATACCTAAAAGTTATCACTGAGGCGGGCCGCGGCGCGATAGACAAGCTGTGCATGGAAGACACAAAGTGTCAACTCTCGGCGAGCCTCGGCATCATGGCCGCATCACGTCCAGGGTAAAACGTGCCCTGAGAAGAAAGGAAAATTCGATGACCGCCTCCCGCGGGGGCGAAGAGAGCGTACCTGGGAGAGTGGCAGCATGTTCTGCTTGCATCTATGACAAATACGACATACGCATCTACGCTCTCCTATGACACTAATTGTCATCAGACGATTCTTTCTATGACAAATATTGGCGAGTCAACTTCGTTCCGCCTTACTGCTGAAATTCACTGCTTGAGTTCATAATAGCGCTCCTAAACTCGTATATGATGCGCACAACACATACAACAATATCTGTCATAGGAAGAATCTTCCTATGACAGATAGTGTCATAGGAGAGCGTATATGAGTATGTCGTATTGTCATTGCATACAAGCAGAACAGGCTGGACAGTGGCAGCATGCCGTGGGGAGGTTTTTGTAGCATTTGCAAGAGGCATGTTTTCTGTTCTTCGTGCAAGTAGCAATCCTTCTTTGACTTGAATATATACGATTCGGAAATGTGCACAAAAAATTACGACCCAATAGCAATAATAATGATGATACATTTATATATTCCATAGATATTACATAATAATGTCACCATTTTTAATACATCATGATGTACTACACGATCTATTCATCTTAATATATATAGGATTAAGGAATTTACAGGCTAAATTACGCCCCAATAATAATATGCACGCGCACGCATACACCCACCGACACTTCTCCCGTCCCCTCTTCATAGCTACTAGCTGTAAGCAACTGAAGCTAACCAGCAAAATCTTGCTTGACCGTCCGGTCAAACCGATTCTACGTTATCTGTATCCCACAGCTTTCATGTACGGCGCGCACCATTTCTCGATATTCTCTCTACTCGTTGGGGGCAGATCCTTCCGTCATCTATCGATGCCCGAAGAAGAGTTTTTTCTAGCTGTCGAGAAATGCCGGGATACATCGCCCGACGAGTTGTTGGCGACCTCGTTGATGAATCGGTCGACCTCCTACCGACTACGCTACGGCGGCGGGAATGACACGTGAAATAATTCCCACGTACGTGATGATTGAATGTTGACTTTTACATTTTTTTTTTTACTTTTTAATTTTTTTAAATTTTTGTCTCAGCCAGAACCATCTCCCAGACGTGGTGATTCTGAATATATCTTCAGTTAGCGCGATTGAGTGACAAATCAGGGCGAAAAGCGAGGACAAACAAACACACACACACACAAGATTAGCCAACTTATAGTATAGATAGATGCGAGATGCCTATACGATAAATACATGGCAAATATTATACTTGTAAACATATATAAACACACAGAGACACACACACACACACACACACACACACACACACACACACACACACACACACACACA
>NW_014577235.1:4040-5465 GCF_000485595.1 Priapulus caudatus
TCTATCTCCATCTACGTCTCTCTTCCTCCCTCTCACCCATGCCTCTATCTCCATCTACATCTCTCTTCCTCTCTCTCCCCCATACCTCTATCTCCATCTACGTCCTTCTTCCTCCCTACCTCTCTCCCATACCTCTATCTCCATCTACGTCTCTCTTCCTTCCTCTCTCCCATACCTCTATCTCTATCTACGTCTCTCCTCCTCCCTCTCTCCCATACCNAACATAGGCCTATATACCTGTATCAAAAGTAGATAATAGGAGATCTCCTATTATCTACTCTTGACCTGTATGTAACATTTGTTACTCACTAACTCTAGCGAACCGTTCTTTTCTGCAGTTGTCACTTGCCGACATCGCAATATTCGTGCTTCTGCAACCCATGATGGAGAACCAAGATCTGGCCGCTGCCTTCAAGGATCACTACGCCATAACAGAACACGTGAAACGTATCGGTGCGATACCGGCCATTAAGAAATGGGTCGAGATTCGCCCAAAGACACCAGTTTAGGGTCTAACTCTAAACAGAACCGCAGGTTCGGAACGATTCGTTGACATTCGAATTGCGATTTTATTATATTTTTCGTTGCGGTTTTGGAATGATTTCGTTGCAATTTCGTTCAAATAGGTAGGCCTATATGCACACTAATATACAAGACACAATTATTGGAGAATATAGCTAGGGGATACGCTCAGATATCGATGCTTTAGTCGGTAGGTCGAGTCGAGTCGAGAAAGGATATTAGTAGCGAAGAACTGCAATATCTCAGTGTAATGCTTTACGTTTTGTTTGTTTTCACATATCATAATATGATAACGATAGACATTTATAGCAGGTGCATGATGGTTCTCTATAGTTGATCTTCGTTGATTTTTTTCACTTATGTTGTCCTCGCAAGTTTTGTTCACGCTACGTAATAAGCACTTGACTTGTATAACGACCCCGAATAGAGGATAAATTTTGATGTAATTATATTTTCCGCATCTCGACTTCAAATCATATTATTACCTCCGCCAAGGGGTTATGTTTTCACCGACGTGTGTTTGTTGGTTTGTGGGTTTGTGTACAGCCTAACTAAAAAGTTATGGACGGATTGTCATAAAATTTTCAGGATAGGTCAGAAATGGGCTAACTTAGAACTGATTAGATTTTGGTGGTAATCCGGATCCAATTAATTAATTAATTAATTATTAATTAATAAAATTCTCAGGATTTGTACTTACAATTCCTTACATTTGATTACATTTTGGTGGTGATCCGGATCCAATTAATTAAAAAAAAATTCAGGATAGGTCAGAAATGGGCTAACTTAGAACTGATTAGATTTTGGTGGTAATCCGGATCCAATTAATTAATTAATTAATTATTAATTAATAAAATTCTCAGGATAGGTCAGAAATGGGGTAACTTACAATTGATTACATTT
>NW_014577235.1:5475-12022 GCF_000485595.1 Priapulus caudatus
TCTGCCAAACCTCTGGATACGGCCCTGGATGTAATTATATTTTCCGCATCTCGACTTGAAATTATATTATTACCGATGGAATATTTAAAGTAGCCCCGAAATGGCATTTGTAATTACGTCTGGCATGTCAATTACTGGTGATGGGTGTGAAGTTAATGAAAGCATTTAATTTGCGAAGCTTAGTATTGAGGAACTCTGTTAGGTAGCGAATCTATTCGCTGGTGTGCCACAGCTTGTAGTTACCATACGACAACGCAATACTCAATCGGTAGAGCAGGATCTGAACATTCTCACCTGGTTTGAAGGTCAGGCTATCCCAGGCTAGGCGGCACTGGTGATAGAACAACAATAGGCCTACTAACACACGTTCTACTGCAAGGACGTGCTATACAAAGCAGAACATCGCGCTCATATCAAACCTGTTCCTGATTCCCACAAAAATTTACAGATACAGGTAATTATTTCTTTGTCCGCACGCAGACGTTATAACCCCGCTTTGCTAATCTGAGGGTGCGGGATTAACTGGAGTTTACTCCATTACTGGGGTCTGCGTGGGCTCGGACTAATCATTTCTATGCTCATTCTTAGACACACCCGAGATGTGAGCTTCCGCTGCTGTTTCATATGATTCTAAACTTTGATTCTTGATTTTAGATATTGATTATGATTTGATCATGATAACGGAGGCCGTACCAAATAGTAACCTAAATATAATCAAATAAAAATAAACATTTAAACTGTATATAACCAGCGTTCGTACATACGCCATAAGCGTAACGTTGGAGGAGCAACTGTCAACTAGAAGCTTGAAAAAAATGAAATCTTATTGAATGCAAATGACCCTAAAATAATTGTAAATCATCATGTAGTTGTCCGAGAAACGTTCGTTTCGCATACACCCACTCTCCTCGGCTTACCATATGCACGTAGTTTGGGAGCTGCGTCACTTCCTTGTCATTGCTCAGCAGTGGTAGATATGGGGGGGGGGCGACCAGCCACCCTCCCCTTATACCACAAAAACGGATAGTACTTCTTGAAATAAAATAAATTAAATGGAAGTACGCATGAACAAATACATTTGTTATTTTTCGCAAAAGCAAGCTAAAAAAAGATACTTTATTCGGGGGAAATTTATTCTCTTGCGAAGTGTAATTTAGAAATGAAAAGAACCCGCGATATCTAGTATAGTAGACGCTTAGCCTCGGTTTCGCGTTCTTTCCCGCTACCACTATAAATTACACCATTGGTATATCAGATATTGATTACATGCTCTGATTTTCTAGAGGCATGCAGCCGTTAGCCCCCCAATTAAAAAAATTCTGGGCCCCTTACATAATATACGTTACCTCGATCTACGGCCATGGACAACTGTTCTGTTATATAGCTGTTGCACATCAAAACAATGCACGAATGTAAACAGCGTTAGTTTACCATATCAATCTTCAAGGAATGGTCGAAGTGCCAAATTTACCTTTATTAAAATAAATATTAGCTTTGCACGGGAAATCTCCTACATTTAATCGCGGTGGTCCGTCGCTATACCGATACTCTTCTTAAATATAATTCAATATCATCCGTGATTTGCCCTAAATAACTGGTGCTGAACGAATATCTGCTGCAGCGAACAATTACACTTACCATAGTTTCAAAACTTTAAAAAAGTCACTTATAAAAGTTCATAGTTTCGCTGCTTTGATCACAAGAAAGCTACGCCGTGCGTCAGCATATTATTTATGCGTGTATATGATATATATATATATATATTATATATATACTATATAGCGTTCATTGTGCGGGTGCGCGCGTGTATTAGTAGATAGTAGATTTCTATATATAGTAAATATATATATATATGTAGTACTATATATATTTCTTCATATAGTAGATATAAAGAAACAACTTCATGTATATATGCCGGCACATCTCAAGCCTATCATATTTTCATCTCATATTTAATGGAATTTCACTTTTTTGTTGTGTCGCTTGCTTGATGTTTTACGATGGGTGTCAGACGCTGCAAACGAGTTACCGCCCATACCGTGGGCCACCCGATACGCGACATACAGAATAACCGCAAAACTTCCGATGACAAGCGAAAGAACGAAAATTATCACATCGACGAGCCAGTATTGGAAGAAGTTGAGATTCCTGGACTCGGAAATAAGATGTGCTGCCCCCTGGGTGTCAATTGTGTAATTAATCCAGGTCTTGATGGTCTCAGCTGGGTTCATCGGCTCCGCGTGATATATCTGTGATGCCCTTTGGATTGCTGCTCGATACCTAAACAAACCCGGGTAGAACAGTGGTCAAACTTACGTAGGAATATGCGCAATAAGATTACTTACGATTTCTTATCATTCCTAATCAATCAATTCATCACAAAACACGCTCACTTTCAACTGCGGACATTACACAGGTGGACACGAACCGCACAATCACGAACGCCGTTATGCACGGCACATGCAGTTATGTGTAGGCGCCTAGAGATATGAATGGAGGAGTTACGTATATACACACATATATATTTATTTACAATCATATGCGCGTATGCACACATTCGTATGTACGAAATGCACACACACTCACGCCCGCACGCACGCACGCACGCACACACACACACACGCACGTACGCACACACACACACACACACACACATTCTACATTTACACACTCGTTACACGCACCCATTTTCTAAGACATCCTTTATCGCAACTCTGAATTTCTGCGTCGTAAAACTGCTTGCGAAATCCACACGAAGTCCGAAGCCTCTGTTGGCCATGGCGGCGACGTTCTGTGCTGCTCAGCAGCGAGCGGGCATGGCGACCATGGGAACGGCGTGGTAGATCGCCTCCCACAAACCGTTCTTACCACCGTGCGTGACAAATGCAACCGTCCGTGGGTGACCTGAAGTGTAGGATAAACATGATGATACATAGTGGTAGCGTGTACGGGTAGCACCAAAAAGATGTGGAAAATGTAGAAGAATAAACACTGTGATATGTTACACACTTATGTGTGTGTGTGTGTAAGTGTTGTTAGGTACACACTAGGTGCTAATAAACATTTGAGATATATAAGTAGCGTCTGTGGCAGGTGGCGCCTCAGAAAATTATTCACAGAGGGTGCCAAGTGGGGCCACGCAAATCTTTTAGGTGGCATACTAAAAAAAAAAAAAAACGTAACCCAATTTAATAATCTATTTATTATATAAATCTATATCTATTAATAATGGTGTATGTATAGCAGACATATTTTGATCTCATATGACTGTAATGGCAACTCTCAAACAAGCAAATCTTGTTTTACATGTGTACCGTATGACGTATCGCCGCCCCCCCGTAATCTCACAGTAGCTAAATAGTGTAGCCATTTATATAACGTACTTTTCCTTGACAAGTTACTGTAGTTAATTTTGATTTAAATGCAACAATACATTGAAAAATCACTCCCAAAATATTTTTGATATTGCCTTTTATTGTGGCAGCTGGCACAGATTTACAGCGACAGGTTATAATAGGTCCATTTAAAATAGCAGTTAAACTATTAAACAATTAAACGAGTTCCATATTAAGCAATATTGGCCTAAAATATTCAGCAAGCCTTGCCATTTTTCAACAAAATCTGTATGAACAGAAATGAAAACATTGAAAACAAACAATGCGGACAATACATGAACAGTTTCAGATACGATTCATTTGGGCAAATGAATTACAGAATTGGATTGCTTTGTTTTTACTTGAAAATAAAATAGATGCAACTATTTCGATAGAGATTTCTTGGAAGTTATGTATAAAAACCAACTACATTTTTTCATACTTAATGAAGATGAAACTTAAGAGAGGGTTTTGCATTAAACTAATTCACAATTAATATACGCTGCACCTGTCAACTCTTCAAAGTAGGATGTATCTTCCTGTTCGTTGTGTCTTTTTCGAGCAAACACATCCACAAAGTCATCTAAGACTATGCATTTGGATCTTTTGACTCAGATACTTAACACCCCTAAGTTGCTCAGTCGCCATCACTCATCGAATTTCTTAGACGTCTTGACCGCATTTTAGAACAGAAAAAACTAACGCCTCACAAGCTGCAGTACATTACAGGTAGCGCAAGTGCCAATTTTGCAAAGTTTAACATCTCCAGGAAATAACTTCTCCATATGGCTCAAGAAAGGACTGTGAGTTACAGTAAACTGGATGGTGTTTCAAGCCACTAGTTTGGCTTCCCCCCAGTATACCTTTTTAAGTTGAGCGGATTTCAATTGCAAGATCCTTCAAGTGTTGCACAATTGTATTGTGATCGCCAAAGACGTAAAATTACAGTTTCTCAGCAAAATGTGGAACTACCTGGATCAAGGTGCCTGTATAGCCTTCCATTATCGACACAACTCTCCTTTTTGAAAATCTTGCTCCTAAATTTCTGAGAGAAGGAACATCAAGGCAATTGGAATGAACGAGCCCCGTCCTAAAGACCTTATCTGTGTGACCTGTCTCTGAGCTAATTTGTGTTGGATATGTAATAAGCTATCAAGCCTAGAGCTTGGTTGACTTGCGTCTAGATGCCAACACCAACACTGCATTGTTCCAGCGAGAGCCATCCATTGTCCCCAAATTGTCCATTAACAGACAGAGCGCCTTGCTCGACTACACTGTTCATGTGTCAACAAGTGAATCCACATAGGGTAACCGGCTACACCCAAATTCAGTTGTGGGGACTCGCTAAGCATCAGACAGATACTTAATCTTACCAAAAACTTGTGTCATGTCAGAAGGAGGGCCAATGGAACTGGAGATTATTATGTGCCAAACCAACCTCTTTGCTTCCAGTACCCTGTCAACCATTGTCTCCTCTTAGCAGAGCTCTTTTCAGTAGGCACATGATAGCCGGCAGTCTATCCTTAACCGTTTTGCATGCATTGTACCGACATGCCCACCGTGTCTCTATCAGTCTTTGTAATTCTCTTGGTGCCCCCTGATACATTTCTCTCTGTACCTCTAGCCACTTTTTGATGACATCTGGACCCTGACACAAAAACATAGAAGCCTTCTGCAAAGCATAGAAAAAAACAATCTGCTTCATTGAGGCATTTCACACTGTCAACTAATACCAAATTTAAGCAGTGTGCATTGCAGTGCACATAGAAGGCTAATGGGGCCTCTGCCTTAATCCGTGCCTGGACACCTGTGTTTTTCCCACTCATGACAGAGGCCCCATCATAACCCTGTCCTACTAAGTGATTTCTGTAATCAAGTCCATACTTTTGCATTAATTGTATAATTTTCTGTGAAAGTGATGCAGCATCCAGGCGCTCTGGAGCTTCGAAGGCCAGAAAGCTTTCCACTATAGAGCCGTTATAGTAGTACCTAATTACAAAGGACATCTGTTCCTTCTTACTGATATCTTTTGTTTCATCAACCATAATGCTGAAGGCCTCACTTGAGCAACTTCCTTAATTATAGAGTTGCGCACCATTTCTGCTAGGCAGTCCAGCATTTTCGTTTGAGTTCCGTGACCCAGGTAAGTGGCATCTTTGACTTCATTTTTTATCCACTAATTTGTCATGTTTGGCCACCAGTTCCATGATGGTGAGGGAAATTTCCTCTGTTTTCACCATGTTCCTCATCATGAGCTCTTTGAGCAATATTCTGTGTTGCAGTAGAAGTAGGGTGTCACCTATAGTTTTAACATATTCACGGTTCTCTTGATTAATTTTTTCATGTCCTGAGCTCAGGGAGGCAGAGATGCTTGTGGCATTTGGGTCATAGTCTTTCCAGGAAACATGGCATTTCTATGGGATTCTGATTTTGCACTACGGGCTTAACCATCGCAGCAAAACCCTCAAACAGACAGAAGCGTAGTCAGAAATCCCGTCTGAGTAGCATTTACTTACCAAGTGCTTAAACCCTTCCGCTGTATATGCAGAATCCTTGAAGAGGGAGACTGAAATGCGACAGGGCATAACAGAAGGCAGCGTCTTTACTTTGGGAGTACTCAAGCCATTTATGGACAGTGTACAGTCTTTGATGAAGCTCCTTCTTTGACTGCCTACAAGGGTCGAGGGAAGAATCCGAGCTGTGGTTGTTTTGGGTCCTTCTGCTCTTGACTGGGATATATCTAGGATGAAATCACAAGGGAAATATCACTTTGATTACTAAAAAGAAGCATAAGAATACATTCCTCAAGATCAACACCAATTTACTGTACAACAGTCAAACAGAACATGAATATGTAATAACTCATAATTCAAAGTTGACAGCTAAAGCAATATATTTATCTCTACATTGGTATTGGTATACATTGGTCATCTCTGACATCAATTTTAGGTTCTGGACCATTTTAATTTACACTACTCCAGATCACTTAACCTCAGTAGCCTTTTTATACTGACAAAAAGTTCACATGCTACACCCATGTATAATCTTCCTCATATTCAACTGCCATCTACCCTCTCCTGTGGACAGTAGCAAGGATATCTATTTTATCTCTGTAACTTACCTGCTGGCCCAGGAACCGTCGCTGACACGGCGTGTTCTGTCCTGACACGGCG
>NW_014577235.1:12047-25748 GCF_000485595.1 Priapulus caudatus
GTGTGTGTGCATTTCGTACATACGAATGTGTGCATACGCGCATATGATTGTAAATAAATATATATGTGTGTATATACGTAACTCCTCCATTCATATCTCTAAGCGCCTACACATAACTGCATGTGCCGTACATAACGGCGTTCGTGATTGTGTGTGTAGGTACCCTGAGGTGTAATGAACATTTTGAGATATATTAGTAGCGTCTGTGGGTGCCCTGAAATTTACGGCGTGAGATGATGACGTATAACCTTTATAGGTACTGAGAAAATAGAGTTGAAACGCACGCGCACACGCCCGCCCGCATCATGATGTTATGCACACACGTACGGAAGCACGCATGTATAAGCCTACGCACGTACACACACGTGCGCACACGCGTGCGTCATTTTTCCATCTATCGGACACCTGCCCAATATGTCATTCTGTGGTAAATTGCGATTAATTGTCCAAACAAAGAAGTAATCACTGAGACTTTCAAATGTCTCCAAGAACACATGAAACACTTCCTGCAAATGTAAGGTCATCAGCAAGTCACGTGCACATATAAGTTAATTTAGTCAACGCCTTAAATTGAGCCGATGATAAGCCACAGATAGACAAGTGCACAATCGTGCAGATTCAGATATCCAAGTACATACAAACAGATATGGTGTATTCAAGAAGGTAGATTAAAAAACCGACCTGTATAAGATAATTAGATTATGCAGCTGTTTTGTGGAAAGTAAACACTTTGGTTGACAGAACGCTTCCGTATCAGCGGAGTGTCAACAAGTAAGAAGGGCAGCCATTGCCCTTCTGGTACCGGCGGATTATCACTAAGTATGGCTCATAGGGTCTATGTCCCCCAGGGTACTGCCGGAACGTACCCTGGTAACTATCTGATATGGTTAGGGTTAGGGGTAGGGCTAGGGGTAGGGTTAGGGTTAGGGAGTAGGCGTAGGCGACTCCCTAGACTCGTTTGTGGAGTATTCGAAGTACGGTCCGGCATATTAGATAGTACCAGGGTACGTTCCGGTATACCGGACCGTACCCAGGGTACGTTCCGACAGTACCCTGGGGGACATAGACCCTCTCAGCCTAAGTATGAGAAACAACCAGTAAGCTTTTAGTGCCTGCGGAGTGCTGACTCGGTACCTTGGGTAGAAACTCCATCGACGATGCAAATTAACGTGCCAAACGACACGAAGATGACGGGCCTCTCTCCCGCACCAGCTATGTACGGCTCCACCCACTGTGAAAGATTGCAACACATTGACACATGTATGCCAACACGACAACGAAAATACGAACTAAATTACACTACTTCCGGTGACGTAGACTCTGGGAAGGAGGGCAAGGGGTACAGCTGTCCCTTAGATTTTGGGGGAAAATACATTATAAGATTGATAAAATAGAGTACATAACCCTTAAATAAGTGTGAATCATCGGCTAGTCATCCCGGAGCCACTCGTCTTGGACCCTCCCGGATACACTGTGCACGTTCAGCGAAAGTTCGTCCAGTACTCATCATCACTTAGCTGAATCATTACATTATGCTCCCCTTGAGAACTCCCTTGGGCAAAGTGACCGAGTCTTGGAAATTCCCGTAAGACCTGTAAGCATTAGAATATCTATTGGCGCCGGAGTGACATTGGTGTCTTACGTCGAGGTCGCGAACCGGTCCGGCCAACAAGCCACCAATTAGCTGGACGTTGGGCAGCATCGGCCTTGGATACTCCAGCATGTAGTTGATGGCCGGAAACACCATCGATGCTCCACTTCTCACGCTAACCACCGTTTCTCCGTTCTGAAATCACACGCGTAATGAGCGAGCTGGCGACGCCGCGTGTAAGACTAAGGCGTATATACTCTTCCCTCCTTTACATTCGCCCTCCTCATCCTCTTCCTCTATGTAGACAGAGCGTCGCGCATCTTGTGCGGCTAGATTGATGTTATAGGGAGAATGGTAAACGTGTTTTAGGTCGGGCGTTTCTAGGGTCATTGTGAAATGGAGGTAGAACGCGGTCTGGGAGAACGGGTGACATGTGCGCTTAGGATGTAGGGGTTTTGGGGGTAATATATAGGACAGAGATGTAGGAGTCGGGAGGCTGGTTGTGGTCGCGGGAGAAAGCGCACGCACTTACGCGCGTGTGCGCGTTGCTTTGTCCCCGTATGCAAGGAGATATGACGTAAGCAGATATTAAAGTTTATGCAGTTCAACACACAAGTTTGGATTTCTACTTCATCATTTCTACATGAACTCTTAATTATACGTTACATTTTGGTTCCAGTGACAGTTAAAAACCTGGGTATTCCTTTGCGGACGCAACGTAAGGTACTCGATCCGTTATGCCGATCTACGGGCCATACTACGCAAGGAAGATGGAGAAGGAAGAAGCCACAGGAAGAATCGCTGGGTACACCGTTGGCAAGAAAACTGGAGAGAGAGAGAGAGAAACGGAGAGCGGACGAGAGAGCAAGAGAGACGGAGGAAGAGAGAAAGAGAGAGATAGAGAGACGGGAACAGGAGCAAGAGTAGGAGAAACGAAGAACGACGGAGAGCAATCGACAGAGACGAAGAATGGCGCAGAGCGAGACGGGAGGAACAGAGCGAGACGCGGGAGAGAGAACGGTGGATACACACGGCGTGAGAACTGTGTGAGTAAGTCAAAGTGAAGGAAGGAAGGGCCGGTGTTGCATCCGTGATAGTGCGAGAGCAAGTCCGAGTCTCGACCTATGTGAAAGAGAGAGAGAGAGAGAGGAGAGAGAGAGAGAGAGAGAAAGAGAGAGAGAGAGAGCGAGAGAGAGAAAGAGAGAGAGAGAGAGCGAGAGAGAGAGAGAGAGAGAGAGGAGAGCAGAACAGAGAAGGCAAGGCTGACAGAGCAGAGACAGACGTAAAAGATAAATTGCGACGGAAGTTCAGTAATGGCAAAAAAAGAAAATCCAGGGAATTCAAGAATTTCATTGGTGAAAGCTTTAATCTCGTGCCGTCGAAACTGGACGTGAAAGGGTGACATCATCAGGAGTGCGTGTTTTTATCTATTTTTCGTTGTTTTATGTACGCGGTATTGTGTTCATGGTTGACCGTTTGTCTTTGTGTGGGAAAATATTTTGTGTAAAACTTTGTGTAGAAATTTGTGATCGTTTTCTTAAATTTGTCGTAACTGTACGTTTACGCTATATTGTCAGACTGCTAAACACATTCTTTAATTAGAGTTTGATAGGCCTAAAGCATTTCATCGAAAATCTGAAATCAGTTTTTCGTATTTTTTTGGCTGTATGATGTGTGGAAGTGACAAAGGTTGTCAGGTCCACATCGGTGCTGTGTGTAATAATGGGATTAAGAGGGTTAAATGAGGATGTAATGGAGCACTACACATGGCTAAACGTGGTTTCGGTAATGCGTGTCGGTATACGCATACGCCACGTAGAGCGATGAGCAGCGACAGTCAACTATGCACCAGTCTAAATTAGTCTATATCCGGTACGGACCGGTAGACACTTGTATGATGTATTGGCTTTGTCGCCTACATGTACAAGCATGTTATATGACGCAGTCATACACACAATATTCGAGGGTTGTATCAAACTCTATCAAGACAATTAAGCACACATTAATTACGGTACAGACTACAGTAAATCAAGTATTAAAAATATTAGCGCAGAAATTGAAATCCCGACGAATTGACACACTTTCCCAGATCCCGGACAATTTTAGAGGATCTTTCCCACGTCCCGATGGACTTCTGTTCCAGAATCACGAAAAATTTATCTGACATTTCCCAGTTCCCAGGTAATTAAAATGGCCAATCCCGCGTCCCGAAAATACCCGACCCCCCCCCTCAACATACGTTACAGCATAAAAAGACGCAGGAATGAGATATCAAAATGTTCACTGCCAAATGTGTTGAATTTCTGACTTGTATGGTGATCGAACTTTATTGTTATGTATTTGTAACCATATGTATTTTTTAGGTTTAGGTTTAGGTTGAAGTGTAGATCAGCGAGGACGCTTAATCGATGACAGGGTAGTCATCGTCTTGGGGAAGGGGGAGATGATGTAACATATGATTTACAGATGTTGCATGAATTAGTCAGCGGAGCTAGACTAGGGGTTGTTTTAGTGGTAGTCTATTGTAGACAGAGCTTCGCGCATCTATATAGGACAGAGATGTAGAAGTCGGGAGGCTGGTTGTGGTCGCGGGAGAAAGCGCACGCACTTACGCGCGTGTGCGCGTTGCTTTGTACCCGTGTGCAAGGAGATGTGACGTGAGCAGATATTAAAGTTTATGCAGTTCAACACACAAGTTTGGATTTCTACTTCATCATTTCTACATGAACTCTTAATTATACGTTACATAACAACAGAGTAGCACGTAGCAGAATAAAACAACAGAAAGTGCAATCGATGCAAATACGAGCCAATAAACGGAGTTTGTGTACATAAATGAATTTTATTTAAAATAAAATTAACCCCATTCGCGTAACCGTGAAAAGATGCAACGCAGCGCAGTCGCTCCGTGCGTGAATGTACGCCACCACAGTCAAACATCAACCCGAAGGCTCACGGCTTTACACCTACGGGTATCATATAGTAGCGACGTACACGGCGACACGATGCGACAGGCTGTCTTGACGAACCTAGCTAGGCGTCGGTGTAGAAACCCCATCCTACACGCGTCGGCTGCTAGACATTGCCCTTCTCCTTCCTGCTCACACATAGGACATTACACACCACGTACACATTACACACAGCTTAGCTGCGGCAGCTAATTTCCTAAATCTAAAGCTAAGATACTAACCTGTCACCAGGAGGCAATGGTGCAGTTCTAGGCAACATTCAGTGCCCTGTGTCCCACATGTGAGGCTTACGAGCAAGTCACACAGTGAAACGTGCACAACACTGATTTTTGTGACACCGGTACTCCTCATTAGCAAAAGATGGCGCCACCGACGTCAATACTAATATCACAATATTGACTAGGTGCCGATAAGTTAGTGGGGACGATTCACGCACGAGAATCAATGGACACGCGCGAATCTAATGATCAGGGAGCAGTTGTCAGAAACATCGTAAAGTTAATGTTAAGACTAATGTTAAAACTAATTTCGTTTCTGACAACGGGCCCCAGAGTCTGATCCTGTTATATAGATATAATAGAACAGCTACAAAATATTACACAAATAATATAAATATCGACACATTATCATACCAGTAGAGATCATAATCATGCTTGTAACCCACATATAAATGCCAATAGAATGCACAAGTTTGTAGCTGTGACTGTGAGAACTGATGTGAAACACCGGGTAGACGACGCAAATACCATTCCAAATATGGTCGTGCTCACACGTACAAATAAGTATGTACATCACTACACGTGCATCAACATGTAAAATACAGTGACCTTACCCAATCCGATTCATGTAAATTGTAAAACGTCTTTCCAGGACGAGACCATGGCGATAAAATATGCGTTACTGCTATTATAACTTTAAAAGGTAAATGTAAAGAAATAAAATTATGAATAAATAAGCATGCGCAAGCTCTCGAGCAAGTACACTGCTATTACCTCTCATGCTGATTGTAAATCACATTCTCTCTACGATGGATATATTGTCGTGTACCGGTTAATCACGTGACATTCCTGCCCACCTTGACCAAACTATTGATATAAGAGCACAGTTCTACACTAATAGCAGCTCACTCCCTTCAAATGGTGCATTACACTATTTTTATACCAACTAATGTATTTCACCACGTGATCGCGCACTCACGCATTTGGTATGAAATGTAGATTTGTATGCTTGCTAGCTCTGCCATGATAACCCTGTTTTTTATAGTAATTTAATTATTTAGAAATAAAAGCCAGACTGACTTTCTTTACTTCAGAGAGTGGCAATACATTTTTTGGCTTCACTTATCACTAAATAAATATAGGCAGTGATAACAGTTGCCAGTGAACCTGCTAGTAATGACATGTCAAAAGGGCACAGATCTTTTCCTTATAGATTCATGTGAATTGTGCGACTCTTAACACAGCCAACGAGCTTCATCCATCTCTGTGAAAATAATTACCTAATGTTTTAAATAATTCCTGCTCCCTTAAAACTCACTGGAATATGGCAATGCTAAACATTGAACGAATAGCAAAATTCCACGAGACGTTCAATTTTCAAGTGTCCAATCCTCACAACTCCAACTCAATCGCCTGTATGCTCCCACCGCAGTGCCTCCAACCTCAGAGGTATCACCAGGAGTAGATAACAGACATCAATATTCATACATCCATATCAGCAATTAATAATGACAAAATATTATTAATTCCTGATCCATATCCAACTAACAAACTTATATCCGCCGACGCTATTATTGATGCCAGTCGTTGAACGAGGTATGCTAGTGCAGTCAAACCTGTGTTAGTGGACACCTCTATGGAACATCTGCCTACAAAGCACTCTTCTGTCATTTCCTATGAGTGACAATTATGCAGTAAAACGACCTCTATAGAACGGTCACCTGTTTACAAAGATCAATCATTTTGGTGCTTCATTCAAAACATCCAGTTACTTACGTACAGGTTTGACTGCACGCCCCCCACCTCCTCCACCATTATCTACTCCGGACCTCGTCACGCGAGCCCTGCATCCGTTTGGAGTGAGGATCGATCTCTGCACAGAGAACGCGCCGTCCCTCCACAAGCGCGGCCGGCGTACGTCTACCACCCCATCTCCTCGACGATGTAGTCGATCTGATCCTTGTCGAGGCCGAGAACCTTCGCTTCCTTGAGGAAGCCCTGGTGTGTGCCGAAGCCGCTCACGTAGGCAGAGAGCCGCGCGGCGACGTGAGACTTCACTATGCCTACTTCGTCCTCGTCCAGGTCCAGGCTCTTCACGAGCCAGCTGTGCTGCTTGAGAAGGTACTTCTGATGATAACTGCAGTGGAGGGGAGAGATAAACCCTTTAAATTTTGGTTTTTTCGAACGGCGGCGAGAGTGTTAACTTCTGCAATACTTCATATATATATATATATATATATATATGCACATATGGTTGTAACTTTAGCATCAGGTGTAGACACACTGTTGTAAGTTTAGCATTATGTGTGGAAGTATGATTGTAGAATTAGCATTACACGTAGACATGTGGTTCTAAGTTAGTTGCAGTGTCAAGAGTTAGAAGGATATAACTGGGTTAACAAGATATCCTCGTGACCATTAAGTCTTCCATAGAAGAGATCTGATAGGTATGCACTACCACTGCACACACCCTACACTTACTCTTCAGCTTTGTAGAACTTTCCTGCGGGTAAAATTTTTGTCACAATGTCTTGAGGGCTATCGGTTCGTATTTTAGCCAGGCTCTCTTCTGCCTTCTGCTTCTGTTCCTCCGTGTGATAAAATATAACTGCAAGGATAAGTCATTATTAGAGTCATATTTGATTTTCCACAGATCCAGTCTGCAGCTTGATAACAGGTAAGAATTTTAGAAATTAAAATGAAAGCTACAGCAACAAGTGAAGCGAGGCAGGGAGCTTATTACACATGATGACTCATTCTGTCTTAAGGGTAAACCATGGCTGTGCATATATGCCCCCCACATGTAAATAGGAAGCACGCACGCACGCACGCACGCACGCACGCACGCACGCACGCACGCACGCACGCACACACGCACGCACGCACGCACGCACGCACGCACGTAGGTATGTATGTAGATCCTTCATCAGCTTTATTCACACTATAAAAGCTATCCGTAAACATATTGTGAGGAAAAGATACGGTAAGGTATATACCTGACATGTACTGCCTCTTCTGACAAGTAAATGGATCAGCAAATTTCCAGAACAGTCTGAGCAAGTCTTCAAATGTGGTGGTTGATGGATCATACTCCATTTGTATGCTCTCTGTGTGATCGCCACTGTGAGAAAAGAATAGTCATCAACTATCTCACAGTTTCCAGTACGGTGAAAAATCTACCCGTCGGTAATCTGCTGAGCCTAATCAATTACGACAACTCTTAACTCGATACACAATCGTATTTTTCATAATTGCTGCACAGACTCACAGGTTGTGGTACGTGGGGTCCTCGGTGTTTCCACCGCTGTACCCTACCCTGGTGCGCACTACCCCCGAGACACAGCCAAACTGTGCCTCGGGGTGCCAAAATCAGGCAAGCCCGAAGGTGGCCAGTTCTAGCGGCCCTTCCATCGGTGGATCATGCAAGAGCAAGTGTCCAAAGCTCAATGCCGGCTGCAAAGAAAAGAAGAAAATTGCTATATTGTAAAAAAAGATTGCTCCCTACACTATGGAAAGCCATCCACTTCAAAAATCATTTTCAAACATTTCAAATAGAAAATTTTAAATCAATTTAAAACATTTCAAATTAATTAATAAAAATACAAATTACTTTATATATTGTTCGAGAAATTTAAATTCAAATTTTAAAATCAATTCACAGAATAACAAATAAATGTATTAGTTCGTCTGTTAGTTGGGTTTAGTTTATGTTAGGTAGGTGTATTACCAGTAAACCAGTAAGAAAAGAGTTCATTGTGATATGATTGTGTGTATGAGAGAGAAACAGACAGAGATAGAGCGAGATAGAGGGGGGAGGCGAGAGTGAAACCGAGAGAGGAAGGAAGGGGGACACTACAATAGGTGGCAGTATGGTAACTTACAATTACAAACACTATAATCTAGTAGAATATAATTCAGAAAATATGCTGATTATTCGTTAATGACGAAACTAAACAATGATATAGCAAATTATGATTACCCCGCTAGGATTTACACAGTTAATGAGTTATTAGTTAGTGTTACGCAACTGCTGTAAATTATGTAATCATATTTGCCCATGTCGTACTGCCATGAACAAATGGAATACTAAACCAATGGAATGATATGGTGGAAACCAATAGGCCTATATGAATGGAAACCAATGATATGGAATATCAAATAACTATATACTATACTAGCTCTATTAACTATAGCCCGCGTACAGTTGCCGCAGGCGGCAACTTTACGCGGGCTATAGACTGTATAGTTACTAGAGCTAATACTATACAGTTACTAGTGCACGAAGGGTCGTTGTCGTAACAGGTACTACAGATATGTACCCGAGGTAGTTTTAGGTTGTTTAATATTAAATGTTTAAATTTTTATATGAGGTATGTTTAGGGTTAGCTAGGGTTAGGGTTAGAGTTAGGGTTAGGGTTAGGGTTAGGGTTAGTGTTAGGTTTAGGGTACACTTCTGTAGTACAAGTCTGGTACACTTTGTGTATACATATATGTACCTCGGGTACATATCTGTAGTACGTACCTGTTACGACAACGACACCTTGAGCGTTACTAGTTAGCTCGACCAGGCTGTGTGACTAACGTCGACACAAGAGGGCTCCTAACCCTAGCAAAGACCGTCTCTTGGAGCTACTATATAGCATGATAATAGTTATACACGCAGTATACGTATGTTTAAAACCTAGTAATGGGAATTAATTAGCTAGCCTAAAACAATATCATTCCAGTTGGTACCCAATGTGAATGTGTGTAATTACATCACAAACCTTGAAATGGTGAGACCTGGACAGTGGATATCGAGGCTTCGGTGGTCTAAAAACGCACACATCACTGTGAGGGTTGTTTGCACTCCCATCAATATGCTTGGAATGCTTCTTCTTGTTCTTCGCATCTACCTTGATGTTATTATTGTTAATATCTGTCACATTGTTTTCTGATTTATTCCTAGACGAATCGTTACTATTTGATCGACTTTCCACTCTAGTACCACTACCAGCATCATTCAGTCGGAATGTAGAATCATTATTAATATTATCCTGATCTTCTGATGATTTCGACACACAAGAGTCATTTTCTTTAAAACAAGTACCAGTTCCTGCTTCATCTCCTAAAGATGTTACAATATTAAACGCTAACACAACGCCTAGTATAAGGACTTTGTTTCCATGCATCGTGAAGGTCTGCTTCCAAACGAATGAATGCGTGACGTTGCACCACCGATATCCTGCTTATGATGGTAGCCATCCACCCACGCCATACCCTGCGCTTCGAAACCTCCTGTAATATCTGTAATAACTGAAGCATATAGTAGCGCCATATCAGGCTACGATTACGTATGGTTTTTCACGGATATCCGTGAGGTGGTTGCACACGATTTGTTGTAAATTTAGATGGGCCCGCTTCGTTTTTGAACTGTATTTATGTCACTAATAGCCATTAAATTCAAATAAAGTTTGAAGTCCCGATTCCCGTCTCTGCAGCGAGCAGCGCCTGTCGCTCGGAGTGTTTATTTTGCCCACAAGTATTCTTGAGAATAAAATCATAAACAGGATATAGAATTGTATTTGCGTCCAATTATATATATTGTCACGTATAATAAAAATACCCAGTAGTAACTATAACAGACAATTTATTAAACAAATATCTCGACGACGCTGCGTAGCGATACAAGCGCAATCTAGACTTGTACCCGTCCCTTCTCAGAAGCTTGATATAGGCCTAAATCGATCTTGTGAGAAGGGACGGGTACAAGTCTAAGGAGCAATCATGGCATCCAAGGTAGAAGTTCCGTGCATAAAAGTTGCAATTTTGACAGGTAAACATAATTTATTAATTACATCTATATGTAATGCGTGAACATATAAATACGTCAAGGATAGAGACCATGCATGGGTCCCAATAAAACCAATGTCATTTACATCAATATAAATATAATATTATATCAACAACAATTAATATAATATTAATATTAATACTAATACTAATAGGTTAGAGTTATGGTACTTGGTAGATACAATAATGTAACCCAAACCCAAGAGGATAGGGGTCCCTATCCTTTTGGGTTTGGGTTACATTATTGTATCTAGAGTTATGGTTACTACTACTACTACTAGGTAACGATCTTCGCTGGAATGCCCACATTGACTACATTTGTAAGAAAGCGTCCCGATCTTTCGGCATGCTACGGCGTAATCTTAGCTTTGCTGACTCTAAAACTCGGTCCCTAGCTTTCAAAACTATGGTTCTGCCCATATTAGAATATGCTTCACCAGCCTGGTGCCCCTATAGACTTCAGAACTGCTCTAGATTGGACACCATTCAGCATAAAGCTGCGAGATGGGTCTCCAGAAACTATGATGATAGTACTGATGTTGTTTTGGCTCGTCTTGAATGGCCTCCCCTTCGTGTCCGCTTTCTTCACTCAAAACTCATAACTTTCTATAAAATTTATCATGGTGAGATGAAAATTGGCATTCCTTCTTGCTTAATGAAGCCTGTTCGCTGCACCCGCTCATCTGAGCGTGATCACTGTTTTCGGCATGTACAAACTTCTAAGGATCCCTTTAAGTTTAGCTTCTTTGTCTCTGTGATTCCGTATTGGAATTCACTGCCTTCATCCTTGGTAAATAGCAAATTCACAACTTTTTCCGCTGCGATTCGCAGTGTGGATCTACCGACTTGATCCACTCTCTCCATCTTCGTTATAGTCTCCAGGACTTTTGAAGATTATCACTTATGAGGTTATGAGGTAGGTTAGGATTGGGGTTAGGGTTAGGGTTAGGCACATTGGTTTTATTGGTACCCATGTTCTCTATCCTTGGGCCGTATTAAGTTAGGTATTAGTCTTTGGAACATTAAAACAAAATGTGATTGATTTATAATGTGGTAAAAGGGTCTATACTACTTCTAGTAGTAGTAGTACTAAATTAAATATGCAGGGGTGGATCCAGGATTTTTGAAAGGAGGGGTGTCCAGAGAGACCGGGTACAAGATGGCGTTGCGCAAAAGATGCGTTGTTCCCCGACCGCCAAGAGCGGTTAAGCCGCTCACTTCCGCGGGACTGGGCGCACGCGACCGTGGTGTGTTGTATGTAGCATCTCGCGCTGCCCGCTATACGAATTCGTGCGCCGAAGGAGGGCGGGCGCGCGAATCCGTATAGCGGGAAGCGTAACATCGCGCAGTTTTCGTCACACCTACACCGGCTCGACTACGGGGGCGGTTTTGGGTGGGGGCATTTGCTGCTGCTGCTGCTTGCTTGTTGCGCGCTGCGCGGCATGGGCGAGTATTTGTTGCTGCTGCTGCTTGGCCAGTATCTACGATTAGCTACGTACAAAAACTGGCACAGCCACGCCACCACGTACTCGCAGTATTCGCCGGCCACGCCAGCGCAGGTGCTCGCACGACGTGCCGTTGCCACGGGCAGCGCGGGGTCAAAAGGTTGGTCGAAACATGGCACGTACGCAGCTGGCGCCGCCACGGCGGCATCGCTTTTGGATGCTTCTAGCATCTAGACCGCGCCTCCCCACGTGGAGCGCTGTACGACACTTCGTAAAAAGCTCTGTGATAGACATAACGTTTTTCTCGGCAGTAGCGCCCGTCATCGCGTAGCGGCCAATGAGCGCGCTTCATCGCTGATTGACAGCATTTCTTGGGTTTCCTTGTAGGAGCCAATACGTCTTAGCCATGAGGCGCGCCACCCCAAAAAAAGTTTAGGGGCCATTTAGAGATGGCCTCAAGCCGTCCATCCCGAAATGTCGGTTGGATTGCGCCCAGTTTTCGCGGAGTGCGTTTTCAGACCCCTGTCTAAGGTATCTGTCTAACTGGACAAAAAGGGGGCGGCGCACTGTTCGCTGTTGGGGCGCGGCTTTGCCGCGAGCTGTGCGCTGCGCGCAAAAACCGGGGCCGCAAGTCCGTCCAGGAAGAAATAAAGGGCACTTTTTCCTGCTAATTTTTGTTGGTGTTTTAATAAGCTGCCTAAGGCAGCTTATGCGACGTGCCGAAGGCACGTAGCCACTTAAGAGGGGGGGGGACCTCCCCCAATAAAAAAAAAAAATTGGTGCAATCTGAGAGCATCTGAGCAGTAATTTTGATGTCTAGAATTCAACTGCAAGATGGAATTCCAAATTTTTAGCAGAAAATTATCTTTTAATTTTTTAGGGCACTGAAATTAAAGTGGGGGTCCGGACCCCCTAGACCCGCCCCCGTTATGTAGGATATGTACACAGTACTGTTATACATAAAACACCTAGTTATCTCTGGGCTGATAAAATTATATGCCTAAGTCATGCCTGAGTTGATTACATAAGTAACTATAAGAGAAACAAAAGACCTAGAAACTAATTCATTTAGATGATTTCTGTAGAGAATCAGTGCAGCCACTATAATGCATGCCACGAGCGTTCACTGTTTCATCAAACATGGTTAAACTTATAGGATGGCCTGGCCAGGAAATCTCTAAGTGATAACTGATATGATGCACATGGCGACATGCTAAGTTCTTCTTCATCACATCTACTGCCATCATGATTGGCCCATGATCTTTTCTCTGTGCTCCTCAAACACATGCTCCATATCGCCCATGTTTGAGTTGGCATCCAACACCTGGCAACAATCATTAGAGGTATCATTCTAATCCAGCAATCATCAACTGCCCCTATAAATATGACCAGGTAAAATTGAAACATGTAGCCTAATTTCAGCATCTCACATTTCTGATGCTTCCATCTGTATTACTATAGCACACACAATTATAGCACATTGCGGTGCTGTCTGTAGTATACATACCAGAACAGGAGCTGGTGGCTTCACAGTCCGTTGATGGACTAACCAGTTTTCGTGGAGCTCATGTAGGTTATTCAGATATGCCTGGAAGCAAATAATAACATGTAGAAACATCCATATGTATATATACACTTAGAGTAAT
>NW_014577235.1:27793-29669 GCF_000485595.1 Priapulus caudatus
TACGATTTACTACGCGTAACTCAACCAACTTGAGCTCAAATTGTACACAGTACATTCGCTTAGCATCGTGCGAAATCGTTTCCTCGTATACACCTGCAATCCGGAGATACAGACTAAAACGTATGACACGATTCTCCATTCTGTTGGCAGCAAACCGAATCCATAACCCGCCTAACTTGAAACAATAGGCAGCTACTATGTATATATGGCTAAACATTATATATATAAGCAAATATATGGTTCACACTGCATGTAGGGTGAAAATTATGGTTGGCCATCATACTCGGAAATAATTATTTTTAATGCGGCAGAACTAATTCAACCGTAGTTAAATTATGGCCATTTTACCCAATCAGAGGCCTTGTTATACACATAATTAAACCATGGATAACTTATTTTTGCCGTGGTTAAATTATGTATAACAAGGCATCTGATTGGGTAAAAGGGCCATAACTTAACCATAGTTGAATTATTTCTACCGTGATAAAAATAATTATTTCTGAGTACGATGGCCAACATTAGAAAATATGCATTCTTGTGAATAGCCATCATTACTAAATAAACTTCTCAGAAACTGCCATTAGTTCCTAATACTGGGTTAGTAAATATAACAAACTGCCTAGATATTATAGGCTATACAAATTGAGCATTATACAAATTTAAAATAAAAGTAAGAGAAAAAATTTAAAAAGATGAAGTTGTACCTAAAACACAAGCACCACAATACATGTGCACTCACCAATGAAATATTGTTCTCTTCTTTTCTATTCCGTTTGTGCATTCTAACAAGACACACCTCTGGGCGTGTTCTCAGGTACACTACAACAGGTTACACATCACTGTAATAGTCTTGACTGATTTAGTTCGCATTGTTTTCCCGGAAAATCGTATTATTACTTATATAGGTTACCTAAACATTTTCAGTCACTGAAGTAGAATTATTGAAACAAACTCACTAGTGCAGTGCCTTTAAAAATAATATGTACATCTGCTGTGAAAGTTAAACACTGTCTTGTCATGAACATTTCTCGATCTACTATAGTATAGATATGTTAAATAGATATAGATATAATATATACAGACTATAGTATTGACGTCTTCATGGATTACACATTCCATGAATGACTTATTGGATAAATGAACTGATCATGGCATAATAGTGTTTCTCACCGATGAGATCCGCATGTACTTCTGTGTTTGCGACCACCCACTGGTACCACTCATCCAGGACCATGTATTCTACGGCAGGCATTTTGCCACTAAAAATAAGCCAGTATCGAGTGTGTGTATTGTGTTTCGAACTAGCTTAGATTATACAGTGCATTTCTTCTGAGCATACAAATTATGATAGACCAGAGACACAGGGGTTTACAGCATCCGGTAAATCTTTTACTAGGAAACCCAGCATATTGAATAAAACTTGTTTCTGTTATTTAAAGCTGGAAACCTTAAGTAGATTCAGTCTAGACACTGCGCTCATCCAGATAGATCTATCAGGAATCTCAGGAATCTGTAATCATGATATAATACAACCGCACCAGTATATAATTGTCACTCAAGGAAAATGCCAAAAGTGTTGAACATTATAGACAAGTGTTCGTTCTCTTAGTTGGGTTGACTGTATAACTGCCATACATGGGCATCGGTTCTATGGAGGAGACTGCTAGTGGAGTAGAGGGGGTCGTTGTCGTATCAGGTACTACAGATATGTACCTGAGGTAGTTTTTAGCTCATCTGACATAGTCAGATGCAGCTTGTAGAATCGCATGATCGTCCGTCTGTCCGTCCGTCCGTCCGTCCGTCCGTCCGTCCGTCCGTCCGTCCGTCCGTCCGTCCGTCCGTCCGTGCGAGCGTCCGTCCGTCCGTCAACAGTTGG
>NW_014577235.1:29679-34262 GCF_000485595.1 Priapulus caudatus
GTCGTATCAGGTACTACTACTACAGATATGTACCCGAGGTAGTTTTAGGTTGTTTAGTATTAATATTATGTTTATATTTTTATATGAGGTATGTTTAGGGTTAGGGTTAGTGTTAGGGTTAGGGTACACTTCTGTAGTACAAGTCTGGTACACTTTGTGTATACATATATGTACCTCGGGTACATATCTGTAGTACCTGATATGACAACGACTCCTTGAGCGCTAGTGCAGGTTTGACTGTATATCTGTACTTTATACATTGGCCAAATTATACATCATTCAAGTAGAACTATGCAAAGAAATGGCATCTGGATAAGACAGGCTAAACTTCCAGATGAACTATAACTGTATAAGATCCAATTATGAATAGATGCTATCATAGGAATTAATTGGCTCACATCTTTATAAATGAAACTGAATCTGTCACAACACAGATACGAAAACACATTTTATTCTAAACGTGCTCACATGTGCATACAGGAGCAGATGTATTTATGCTCACATAGACATGCACACATCCACGCACACAGAAAGTATACGTGCACATATTGTAGTATATGTATGTACACATGCATGCATGCATGCATGCACTCACACCGTTGTGCATGTGCGCACAGGGAAGCAGATAATGATATACATGTGCCCGCAGATAGAAGCACTGGAAGCACAGTGCTTCCAGTAAATTTTGGGTTAAAAAATTTTGTTCCTAAATCTCTCTCGCAAGACTCACCAGATTGCATCTCCAGACGTCTACCATTCAAAAATTTTCAGGGGGGGCATGTCCCCACACCCCCCTAGCATGTAGCGCGCCTACGGCGCTTGCTTTTTATTATCACTGAGGATTTTATCATACAGTACGTGCGTGTAATACCTGCGGTAAAGATTCTCGCCTATGCAATATCTAGAGCTGAATATTGATCTCTCCATGATGGTTATCGGCCTCTTATGAGGTTCATTATACACTTGCAACCTCGTCAGCAGAGCGTAGGTTTGAAGACTCGATGACCATCTCGTCGGATCTTCGTGTGCTAATTTCTACAATTATAATAAAACGCCATAACCACGCACCACTTCTTGCCTAAAATAGGTATATTTTGGAGGTGCACACAAATATACGTCTATTCAAACATCTAGGTATACCTATTGTATTCTAGAATTACATTACTTACCACTGCCTTCTAGGCCCAGCCCTTAACACTCCAACATAGACGTGATTGCTTAAAACTGTTTAGGGATACAAAATGTTACCATTCAAAATGGTACATTCTAGTACTCTCAGAGACACGATTTACACATTATCAATTAAAATTTTTTTTAAATAGTATAAATTATATATTAATAATATATGAAACTAACATGTAGTGCAGGTCTACTTTAAATCCATAACAGCTGAAGAAATTCTATGAAATAATCTTAACAATTGGACTAGTAATTCATATAGCACCCAGAACACATAGCGACATACTTGGAAAGTTTAGTGAAAAAAACTTACTCAAATTATCTCAGACCTAAACTAGCTGTATCAACATTATAAATATTTATTACCAGCAGATTATGTCCATGTAGGTTCTGCCATTTCTCAACTGGTTCTGTACGTATCTAGAAACCATGAAGGAAAATGGATTGTATATAATCAAGAGCTAATAATACCTTAGCTCTTATAGGTATGTAAGCCTACCTTAAGTATACCTTAGCTAGGTATTATTACTATTAGCTCTTGATATAATATATAGAAGTTATAATGTACAATAACTGCAGTATAATGTAGCTGTTACATTTTAACATTTATAAATTTCCTAGCCAAGATAAGTGAGACGTTGTGGGATAATCAGCTAGTGAAAGACACTGGCTAGTAGACCAATTTGTAGGTTGACCAGTGAAGGCAAATTGTGCTGACATAAACTGGTAACTTTAATTTAAAAAAATACATCACTGCATCTGCTGCATATTCAACCAGCCGATACATACCTCAATATCTGGACTGTGGTTGAAATAGTTTAGGAATGTAGATTTACCACTGGCAATGTTCCCCTCAACAAAGACCTGCAATACACAACTAAGGTTTTGATCAGTGACATGATGCACTGCTACTCACACTATGTCGCATGTGTGGAGAAGCAAAAATGGAAGGGAATGGAGGAGTCTGATCAACAGTGACTAGATGCATGCTATTACCTGAAGTATAGTCAGGAATAAGATAAGATGTACGCGACTTCTTGATAGGCACAGAATGCACTGAACCATTTCTAAGTCCAATTTCAAATAAATATTGGGGAATGCATCTGGACTGTAGTTCTGGCTCGCTAATCTCAGATTAACTATTAAATTAGTTTGAACTCGGGGACGTTTTTTGACCTTTTGGCTCCATCAAGCATAGGGTATCTATAACAGTGTTGCTTTGGTTTCTGAATTGCAGTGCACCCAGTAAAGCTACTCGCATTTACATGAGGGAGGGTATTTGCCTTACATCAGTAAAAACTCCATTTCTATAGCAGCTAGGTGCTGGCTGAAGCAAATCAGGGTAAAGTCAGTCTTGGTAATAAGTCTGAAAATTCAGTTAGTTCTGATGTTGAAATTCTTTATTGCTATATATGCTATAGTAAAATCTGTGGAAATGAGCCAGTCCTGCTCAAAAGTTACCAGTCCAAGACTGGGAGATGAGCTTATATTTTCGATACTGGTAAAGTGCCTCACTATGGCTGAGAGGGTCTATGTTCCCCAGGGTACTATCGGAGGGTACTCTGGGTACGGTTCGATATATCGGAACGTACCCTGGTACTATCTAATATGCCGGACCGTACCTCGCCTACTCCACTAACGAGTCTAGGGAGTCGCCTACGCCTACTCCCCAACCCTAACCCTAACCCTAACCATATCAGATAGTTACCAGGGTACGTTCCGATATATCGAACCGTACCCAGGGTACCCTCCGATAGTACCCTGGGGGACATAGACCCTATGAGCCACACTATGAGCACAACAACAGTGACCTCAGAAAGTCTAGAACACATGACCTTTTATCCTTCAAAGTTATAAGTGTGCTATACAGTAGACCACCGAAGACCTCTTACACCTGAGAGACGTGGCTCACTTTAAATGTTCGGGTACGTGCCACTGGCTGTTGAAACATCACTCCTGCTTCTTGTTAGTGACTTCCTTACAGCAATCTCTTCACTGTCCATCTTCATCTGTCTTATCCAACCTAAAATCAGATTTATCATTGCTGGTGAATCAGGCATTTGATGAAATTTTTTTGACCTGGTTATGGAAAACAAGACACCACAGTCTTGGTCTAGGTAGTGTCCCTCAGATGTCCCATCTTTTAATTATTCATGAGATACAGCAAGAACTGAATTAATTTACCAGGCAATAACTTATGTGTCATGGGTTATGAATTTGCAGTCAGCGACAGGTGCCATGCTAAGAAAGCGGAAGACAAGAGTGGTAGCAAGCTGCGACAACTCATATCAGAGAACATCTTGTGAGTAATACCATAAAATAAATAAGTCATACTGACTGACCTTTATTCCTTATAGTATTCGCTTGGTCATGCAGTTTGTATTTGTACGTGAAAACTGACACATGACATCTCACATATATTATTCAATTGTAATGTTTCTTCCTTAAAGCTTTCCAGGGCAGGTTGTTCATCAAGACTGTGTTCCTGATGAAGTGAATGCCATAAAGGTGGGCTTGCATAACATGTAGCACATGTATGCTAGAGAACTGTCCAGTGATGTTGCCATGTTGTACATATATGTTAGCAAACAGCCCAATAATGTTGTGATATTATATACACATGCAGTGCTCGAAATAAGAAAAAAAATGTGGTTGTCCTGCGGACAACCCAGGCATCAAATCGGGTTGTCCGCAACAATTTCTGGTTGTCCCAAAAAAATATCCCCAAATCTCCTATTTTCAATTGCATAATAATATGGTCAGAAAACACCAAAAAACAGTGGTGTAGCCAGGATTTTTTAACAAGGGGGCCAAAAACAACAAACTGCGCAAAATAGTGGATGACTTAATATTTTAATGGCTCCTCCGCCTCCCTCTCCACATCATACGGCTCCTCTACCTTTTCTGCAATCTTTGTTTTGGGTGCCATGTGAAAAGGCGACATTTTTGTTCATTGTTCTCTGCTCCCAAGATATGTAATTGTTCAGTGGCGGATCTAGGATTCCAAGGAGGGGGTGAAAAACAAGCGGGGGGTATGGGGGTTCTCCCCCAGAAAATTTTGAAAATGTAGATCGCGGGAGATAGTATTTGCGGCACTTTTGAGTACATGTACAGCCTTCATTCTGACTACGACAATTCTCTTTTTTTTTAACTTTCGGATCAACATGAATCCCCACTGTTTGTTTTGCATGGGCAAAGCCATCGGAAAATTCAAAATAATAATGGAATAAAAATACCAAAATGTAGGGGTGAACTTGCTGGTAAAACCTGACATATACTAGTGTTGGAAATAGCAGCTGGTATGCGTCGCTTTCCCACACCATAGATTAATGGCGGGCCACCAGGCTATAAGTGCTCTTGGAGAACCCCTGAGAAAAACATAAATAAAGTGCGTTTTTCGTCAC
>NW_014577235.1:34287-35883 GCF_000485595.1 Priapulus caudatus
TTAGGGTTAGGGTTAGTGTTAGGGTTAGGGTACACTTCTGTAGTACAAGTCTGGTACACTTTGTGTATACATATATGCACCTCGGGTACATATCTGTAGTACCTGATACGACAACGACCCCTTGAGTCTTAGTGTAGGACCGATGTACATCGTACGTATTCACTTCAGAAGTGCATGCTTAATCATTGCAATACGTCTTAGTATACTAATAATTTCGATGTGATTTTTAGGAAAAGTTGCTGGCATGGGCTGACAGTAAGGAAGTTGATCTTATTCTTACTACAGGAGGAACAGGCTTTTCACCAAGAGATGTCACACCTGAGGTATGACTGTGCAATTGTACTGATTTCTATTACATCTGTGGTGTCACGTCTGATATATGTAAAAACAGCCGTACTCGTGTCACACCAGGAGCACATATCATTATTTGCAGCCATCAATGAAAATAGGATTAGCCGTACGGAATTACAGCGTTTAATGAAGTGCTGTGACATTTTCATGGCCACCAAACTATGTTATTTGATTTAAGCTGTGTGAATGCTTGTTAAATTTATCTAACGTGCACCTAATTATTTAATCACCTAGGCAACGAGGGAAATCCTCGACCGTGAGGCTCCAGGGCTCAATATCGCCATGGTAACCTCCTCGTTGGAAATCACGCCGCTGGCTATGCTTTCGAGGTAATCTGGCAGGCGTGTAAACGCTGCTGTAACATTGTTCATAAACTATACTGCCTACCTTATGAATACCTGTGCATGGCGGTCTACTTGCGTTTTAGCTCAAAGCAGGCAATGGTAACTGCGTCAACTTCCAAATCACAATCTAGCAAGCCTGCTACTTGTTGTATAGGTGAAATTCTGGTAAAAAATCATGCGGGAACTTGGGTGAGTCAAGATACTGGCTGGCCTTGCACATTTCTTGAACTGAATGGTTGCATCTTGCCAATCTTGTGCATGTACACCTTCTGTATAACACAAAAGAATTTTGGTTGGTCTAGCTCACGGCAGCCAATAGTAACTGCAACAACTTCCTAATCGCAATCTAGCAAACATGTTGCAGGTTTTAGAGATGTTCTGGTGAAAAAATACAACATGAAACTGGGTGAGTGAGGGTGCGGTTTGGCCCTGGTCACAGGAAGCAAACATGGAAAACGCATTTCTTATGCTGAATCAATCGTATAGCTTCCATATAACATACTAGCAGGACACCCGGCGTTGCCCGGGAAATAAAGCGCTCAGTTTGTGACCACTTGGTTGAAAGAAAAATACCCAAAAATATATCTATCTATCTATCTATCTATTTATTATCTATATATCTATCTATCTATCTATCTATTTATTTATATATCTATATATCTATCTATCTATCTATCTATTTATTTATCTATCTATCTATCTATCTATCTATTTATTTATATCTATCTATCTATCTATCTATCTATCTATCTATCTATCTATCTATCTATCTATCTATCTATCTATCTATCTATCTATCTATCTATCTATCTATCTATCTATCTATCTATCTATCTATCTATCTATCTATCTATCTATCTATCTATCTATCTATCTATCTATCTATCATCTATCTATCTAT
>NW_014577235.1:36179-42273 GCF_000485595.1 Priapulus caudatus
TATGTATGTCAATCTCTCTATCTAGCTATCTATCTATCTATCTATCTATCTATCTATCTATTTATCTCTATCTATCTATCTATCTATCTATCTATTTATCTCTATCTATCTATCTATTTATCTCTATCTATCTATCTATCTATCTATCTATCTATCTATCTATCTATCTATCTATCTATCTATCTATCAAACTCTATAGTCTATAGTGCTATAGTCTTGCAAACTCTGTATCAAGTTGGTGCAAGGTGAATGTTGTTACAACAATGACATGGTGCATGTAGCATAATGCATGTATTGTAACACAATGTTACGCGCATTGCACAGTCATGCAAGTCAGTGCAAAGTGAATCCCGTCTGCATGGGCCGGTTTATTTACCGCTTCTACAGGGGTGCGTTGATTGATCGCTGCTGCAGGGGCATCATTTTTTCATCATTTTTTTCCTTTTGCGATGTCAGATGACCTCAGAGGTCAAATCCAATGTGCCCATGACATTCAGCATCTAAAGTTACATCTAATGGCCATCCTTTGACATATCTAGAGTGGCCCATATTGATTTGAATCGAGAACAGATGAACAGAGAAACTTCCACAAATATGTATTAGATAAATGAATTTAAGAGTGTTCGGTGACTCAATGAGGGAAAGTTAGCCTTTTTTTTAAATATGGCAGAAGTGAACATGAAAGGCACCTTTCTCGACTGGTAGGATTTCTTAATTGACTTCTGCTGAATTGGTAGCTTGATATAACGTTTGGTTCCTACTGATTATGATCACAAACTGCAACCTGTTTGACAATGCCTACTTATGCTGAGAGGGTCTATGTCCCCAGGGTACGTTCCGGCAGTACCCTGGGGGACATAGACCTTATGAGCCCTACTTATAGTATAGGTGAGGATGGGGCAACTACAGGCAAGCAGGCCACGTAGCGTTGCCTGCCCATAATTAGTTACTGGTGCAATTATTCGGGGTTTCAATGGCTATGGAGCTACCAATGTATGACAAATTGCTATGGATTTTGTCGATTTTGCCTCCAATTTCAAATGATTGCAGTGAATTATAGCTCCATTTGTGATTGTGTATGTTGTTTGTTGTTATGTGTATGTGTGACTATGTAGCATGCCATTTATGCACTATTTGACTGGTTAGCATGTCACAGGCCCGTGTGTGACTGTGTAGCATGGTACAGGCCGCACATTTTTTATTCCCACACGAGTTTCGGAATACAGCCAATCAGCGCACTCCATTCACTCGACTTCCTCGAATCAACAATGAAAAATGAAACAAATGTCACCTTATCCCTAACCCTAACCCTAAGACAACTCTAACACGAACCCTAACACTAACTTAAACCGACTCACACGCTTATATACAAACACATCGTACAAAACATTATCTATGGTGTATCCGGAACTCGCGTGGGAAAAACAATTTTGCGTACAGGCCCTGGTGTGTATGTGCGTGTGTGCGTGTGTGTGTGTGTGTGTGTGCACGTGCGCGTGTGTGTGCGTGCGTGGGTGCGTGCGTGCGTACGTGCGTGCGTGGCTGCATAACATAAGACATGCCCTTGTGTCACTCTCTATGCTCTTGCAGGCCGTCGTGTGGCATCCGCGGTGGCACGCTAATCGTGAACCTTCCTGGCAGCAGCAAGGCCGCGACGGAGTGCCTGCGCTTCGTCGCGGGCGCGCTGCCCCATGCCGTCGATCTACTGCAGGGCCGCATGGACACCGTCGAGGTGACGCACAGGGAGATGCAGGTGGCGGTGGCAATGAAGGAGGTTAGAGACAAGGCATCGCCGCTGCGCGAAGCACCGCCGTCTGTCACAAAGCCCCACATCCACAGGTCGAACAGTGAGTACGTCGCCCTCGGACACCACAGCCATCATTGCTAGCCGTTCTTCTGTTTACGTGCAACAACCCGATGTAGAGGGGGCAGTGGTGGTCTATTGGACAGTGCACTTGACTTAACAGGCTGAAAGGTCTGGGGTTGCAGTCCCCCCCCCTCCTGCGGTCACCACTGTCGTGGTCGCGATCAAGGCACTTAGTCCCGATTTACTCCAGTAAAAGCTTGCTGTAAAAATGGGTTTATCTCGACGGCATGAGGCTGACAACCTTACAGACGTAACAGCTATCAGCTTGCTCGACAAAGCCTGTTAACGAAATCAAAGCAATGCAGTTGCCATAGGCCTATGCTCCTGGAGGCAAGGGACTGAAAATCACAGTTCAGCTCGTTATGGGCGGGGGGGGGGGGGTGCAAATGAGTATAAGACTATAAGTAAGTTTCCTAGTAACCCCAAATAAAAACAGAGTTGTAACTTTTTCACACCCGGAACAACTTTGACCCGCTGATTGGATTCTGGCTCATTAAACTAAACTAAACTGTAATCTCATGCTTGAGCATAAATGGTTTCTATCGCAAAGCATTTACTTCATGTCAGGTTTTGCCAATGATGTGATCTGCCTTGTCATCACCACATGTATTTATGTGAGTTCGTGCATGCGCGTGCGCGCGTGTATGTGTGTGTGTGTGTGTGCGCGTGCGTGCGTGCGTGCGTGTGCATGTGCGCACATGCGTTTGTGCTTGTGTGTATGACAGGAGGCCATATATGCGTTTGTGCTTGTGTGTATGACAGGAGGCCATATATGCGTTTTTCTGGCAGGTTTGGTGGACGAAACACAAGTTGCAAACAGACTGCGCAAGTCTCCCTTCCCAATGATCAGTGTTGCTGCGGCTGTGGATATCGTGCTGAAGGAGGCAGATATGCTTAACACTCATGTGATCTCTTATAAAGGTATGCACTATGCTCATAGTGATTCAAAGGCACAACCCCAGATACGTCCGAGTGGTGGTTATACGTCAAAGAGTAATCGCTCACTGAGGGTCTTCAGTTTCAGTCACAACATTGTAGAGAATTAAATCTAAAATATGGCTCGACATGTAGTGCAGGTTCAGAGTTCGAATAATGAGGCTGACTTGTTGATGTTTTTTTTTTACCTGCGTGATAGATTGTATTTAGCATGTGCTGGCTAGCTGCGTTTGATGAGAACTTCCACGTGTGTAACAGATGCTCTCGGACACGTACTGGCTGATGATGTCTATGCGAAGGATGCCCTGCCTCCATTTCCTGCCTCAGTGAAGGATGGCTACGCAGTCGTGGCAGCAGATGGCGCTGGTAACAGGAAGGTTCTTGGTCATTCCACTGCTGGAAGTAAGGTAGTTGAAACTCTCGCTGTACATATTTTTTCGTAATAATTGCTCATGAATTATGAGCTCAGCTGACGAAGTCAGATGCAGCTTGTAGAGTCGCATGATTGTCCGTGTGTCCGTGCGTCCGTCTGTGCGTCCGTCAACAGTATCTGTTGGGCACAAATTTTAACCGCTTGACGTACGGTCTTGATATTCGGGACGTTGGGGGGGGGGAGTAGCAAAAAGGACTCAGGATGTTGAATTTTGGGGTCAAAGGTCCAAGGTCAAGATGTGTCAATGGAGGGGGAATATTTCCCCCTTAACTTAAGTTATAGGAGGAAATACGGAATTGCGGCACAAATCTCAATGGCTTGACCTACGCTCTTAATATTCAATGTATAGTGTGATGGGGAGGAAACCCATTACTAGCGAGAAATTGGAGGTCACAGGTCAAAGGGCAGTGGGGTAAAGGTCAGATATCAGACATGGTCTAACGGACCGAGTGCAAAACTTTTTTGTTTCAGCGCTGACCTACCGTTTTTATCACTTTATTGAAAGGAACATGAAATCTACTTTCCGCTGACGTGCGACGAGTAAGTGTCTGATAACCTTTTGACCCTCAAGAGGAGGGTTAAACATGGATTTGTTGACTGTAACAAAGGACTGAACTGCTTTTACTATTAGAGCTCCCTCCCCCCGCCCCTCCCCCCACCTTCCCCCTCCCCTCCACCCCCTCCACCACCCTCCCCCACCACCACCACTATGCTCGCGCTCGAGGCGTATCCATGATAACACGTTAATATAGTGAAGTCATTAAAGTTACACAGCTGTATCTTTATTACTGTACTACCAGTAGATATAGCAAAGCCTATCATAGATTTTAGATCTGTATTAGTAGTATCCTAGATATATGCTCTGAGCGCGAATGCGGTGGCAGGAGGGTACACTCGATTCGGTTGCCAGTGAGTTTATCAGAAGAATACCTGGCTACAGTACACGTCAGTTGAGCGCTGTCGCTCTGCGGCGCTTGTTATAGAGAAATGCCTTTAATTCTTGGGAATTAAAACCACAGACCATTCAATCCATTTATATCTGAGACTAATATGGATTCTCACAAAATCACCGTAATATTGTCTACATTGGTATTGTTTATTCTTCGAAAAGCCTCTTCGAAAATATTCATACAAGATGTTTGTCAAGTCGGCACCACGTTTGACATTGTGTTATATTAGCTTTGATGACGGATAATAACTCGGTAACGTGGTTTGCGAGTCTCCGCGTTCGCCAATTGCAGCCGGACTTTGGCGAGGTGATTCCGGGGCACTGCATCCGCATCAGCACTGGAGCTCCCGTTCCCAAGGGAGCCGACGCCGTCATCGAGGTTGAACAGACCGAGCTCGTCAAGTCTGCCGATGAGGTAATCTTAGCTCGCAGTCTAGCAGGCAGGGGCCCGGCCCACTGCTGAACCCTGCAGCCGTCCCTTGCGTCTCAGCCTGCCTCTCAGTCTGCCACTATACACTCCTATGTATCAGCTCCATTCCAGTGTTCCTCATCCAACTCCCTCTTCCTGTCTCCCTCCCATCCCACTTTTTTGTCTCATGACTCGTATCCCTCACCCCCATTTCTGGGTCTCACCCCTCATATCCACCATGCCACTTCTGTGTCTCACTCAATCCCTGCATCTCCCACCCCACTTCTTTTTCCCCCATACCAGCCTTGTGACCCACCATCCTAGTACTTTCAAGTCCACTCCTGTACTCCTTATCCCATTGCTGTATTCCCGCACCCCCCCCCCGTGTATTCCCCCCAACCACACCTCTCTATCCCATACTCCAGCCCTTTATCCTCTGCCACACCCATGTACCTCCCACCCCACCCATGTGTCTCTAACCCCACCGCTGTATCTCCACCCCACCCCTGTATCCCCCACCCCACCCCTGTATTCATTGCCTGACCTCTTTACTCATACGGTACCCTACTGGCATTTTCAATCCATCTCTTTTCTCCCATCGTACCCGTGTCAAGCCCAAACTGCAATGTTGATTCTCTTTCTGTTTTACTGCAGTCACAGAACTGTTAGAGATGTGCTGCTGGTATTTTGACAGGGACGTACCGAGCTAGAGGTGAAAATTCTGCACCCGCCGACCATTGGGCAGGACATCAGACCTGTTGGCTGCGACATCAAAGCTAACAACAAGGTTCTCAGTGCACAGAGTTGGATCGGGCCGTCCGAGGTCGGCCTTCTTGCTACGATCGGGGTCACCAAAGTGAAGGTCTACAAGAAACCAGTAGTGGCCATTGTGTCTACTGGAAACGAGGTATGAGTGTCGCCTGCAATCCTTGTTACTCTGTAATGACCATAGCTTTGTTATGTATCTTTTTGCTGTGCTAACCGTATAACAAACGAGTAGTAATGAAAGTTTGTACTTGTCGACCAACAAATGCGTAAAGTTAGATGCACTGTTTTACAGCTCATGTATCGACATATACATATTTTCTATTCCTCAGTAATATTTTTAACTACTGGCTGAGTAGCGTGGTAGGGTTATATATATACGGCGTGTAGTGCAGGTTTCATGTGTGTGCTCCTGCTTTTAGCTTGTGGATCCCGGAGTACAGCTGAAGCGTGGACAGATCAGGGACAGCAACCGCTGCATGATTGAGAGCCTGTTAGAGCAGGGAAACTTTGAGGTCATCGACATGGGCATCATTAAGGACACGTGAGTGGAGTGTGTACGAGTGGCATATGATTGTATTGTGGCGCTGAGGAACATGCAAAAGGTCACCTTCAAGGTATGATCATGCAGGCCCGTAGCCAGGCGGGGTTCGGGGGGGTTCGAACAAACCCCCCCCGGCCCCAAGCAAAAAAAAAAATTTTTGGAAAATTTGCAAGAATTTCACCTCAGGTCGC
>NW_014577235.1:42283-81345 GCF_000485595.1 Priapulus caudatus
CCGCTGACGTGCGACGAGTAAGTGTCTGATAACCTTTTGACCCTCAAGAGGAGGGTTAAACATGGATTTGTTGAGTGTTAACAAAGGACTGAACTGCTTTTACTATTAGAGCTCCCTCCACCCCGCCCCTCCCCCACCCTTCCCCTCCCCTCCACCCCTCCCCCACCACCACCACTATGCTCACGCTCGAGGCGTATCCATGATAACACGTTAATATAGTGAAGTCATTAAAGTTACACAGCTGTATCTTTATTACTGTACTACCAGTAGATATAGCAAAGCCTATCATAGATTTTAGATCTGTATTAATAGTATCCTAGATATATGGTCTGAGCGCGAGCGCGGTGGCAGGAGGATGCACTCGATTCGGTTGCCAATGAGTTTATCAGAAGAATACCTGCATGGCTACAGTACACGTCAGTTGAGCGCTGTCGCTCTGCGGCGCTTGTTATAGAGAAATGCCTTTAATTCTTGGGAATTAAAACCACAGACCATTCAATCCATTTATATCTGTGACTAATATCATATATGGATCCTCACAAAATCACCGTAATATTGTCTACATTGGTATTGTTTATTCTTCGAAAAGTCTCTTCGAAAATATTCATACAAGATGTTTGTCAAGTCGGCACCACGTTTGACATTGTGTTATATTAGCTTTGATGACGGGTAATAACTCGGTAACGTGGTTTGCGAGTCTCCGCGTTCGCCAATTGCAGCCGGACTTTGGCGAGGTGATTCCGGGGCACTGCATCCGCATCAGCACTGGAGCTCCCGTTCCCAAGGGAGCCGACGCCGTCATCGAGGTTGAACAGACCGAGCTCGTCAAGTCTGCCGATGAGGTAATCTCAGCTCGCAGTCTAGCAGGCAGGGGCCCGGCCCACTGCTGAACCCTGCAGCCGTCCCTTGCGTCTCAGCCTGCCTCTCAGTCTGCCACTGCACTCCTATGTATCAGCCCCATTCCGGTGTCCCTCATCCAACTCCCTCTTCCTGTCTCCCTCCCATCCCACTTCTTTGTCTCATGACTCGTATCCCCCACCCCCATTTCTGGGTCTCACCCCTCATATCCACCATGCCACTTCTGTGTCTCACTCAATCCCTGCATCTCCCACCCCACTTCTTTTTCCCCCATACCAGCCTTGTGACCCACCATCCTAGTACTTTCAAGCCCACTCCTGTACTCCTTATCCCATTGCTGTATTCCCGCACACCCCCGTGTATTCCCCCCACCACACCTCTCTATCCCATACTCCAGCCCTTTATCCTCTGCCACACCCATGTACCTCCCACCCCTCCCATGTGTCTCTAACCCCACCCCTGTATCTCCACCCCAGCCCTGTATCCATCACCCCACCCCTGTATCTCCACCCCAGCCCTGTATCCATCACCCCACCCCTCTAACAGTTCTGTGACTGCAGTAAAACAGAAAGAGAATCAACATTGCAGTTTGGGCTTGACACGGGTACGATGGGAGAAAAGAGATGGATTGAAAATGCCAGTAGGGTATGAGTAAAGAGGTCAGGCAATGAATACAGGGGTGGGGTGGGAGATACTGATGTGCTGCTGGTATTTTAACAGGGACGTACCGAGCTAGAGGTGAAAATGCTGCACCCGCCGACCATTGGGCAGGACATCAGACCTGTTGGCTGCGACATCAAAGCTAACAACAAGGTTCTCAGTGCGCAGAGTTGGATCGGGCCGTCTGAGGTCGGCCTTCTTGCTACGATTGGGGTCACCAAAGTGAAGGTCTTCAAGAAACCAGTAGTGGCCATTGTGTCTACTGGAAACGAGGTATGAGTGTCGCCTGCAATCCTTGTTACTCTGTAATGACCATAGCTTTGTTATGTATCTTTTTGCTGTGCTAACCGTATAACGAACGAGTAGTAATGAAAGTTTCTACTTGTTGACCAACAAATGCATAAAGTTAGATGCACTGTTTTACAGCTCGTGTATTATATCAACATATACTTATTTTCTATTCCTCAGTAATATTTTTAACTACTGGCTGAGTAGCGTGGTAGGGTTATACGGCGTGTAGTGCAGGTTTCATGTGTGTGCTCCTGCTTTTAGCTTGTGGATCCCGGAGTACAGCTGAAGCGTGGACAGATCAGGGACAGCAACCGCTGCATGATTGAGAGCCTGTTAGAGCAGGGAAACTTTGAGGTCATCGACATGGGCATCATTAAGGACACGTGAGTGGAGTGTGTACGAGTGGCATATGATTGTATTGTGGCACTGAGGAACATGCAAAACCTTCAAGGTATGATCATGCTTATTCCTGGCATCGGGAGCATTTTAAACCATGGTTTCCTGTGCTACTAATAGCACAAGTATAATTATAAAACATCTTCTGAAAAATTCGCATAATGGCACTCGCATGTGATTTTTGTACAGTTGTATTCATAGGCTGTAACGTCACTTTAGAGCGTACATCATTACCAACACTTCACTCATGCTCTATTGTTTGATTCCTATAGGCCTGGTTCCATACTAGAAGCACTTACCAATGCCATGGAGAAGGCAGATGTAGTGGTAACGACTGGTGGTGTGTCCATGGGAGAAAAGGTTTGTGCTCATGATGTGTCTCATGGGGTCCATGCTGTGCTATTGTAGAGGGATGGGTCATTACTTGCTTCTGGTACCTTACATTGCAATATTCCAAGGTTACTTTGTAAACATATCTGCTATTTTAAATAAATCTCACTTTCTGTTAGTTTACTAGCAGAGACTGTCCAATTACTTGGAACTAATTTTCTTCTTAATTCATGTGGGATAGTCTGATATAAGAATACCAAAGCTGGGACAGAAAGTAGCAGCACCACTAATAGCACGTACATCTACCACGAATTCGCTCTCATTCATATATGTTACGTTTTGTAGGACCTACTCAAACAAGTTCTTCAGATTGACTTGCGAGCACGGATTCACTTTGGCAGAGTGTTTATGAAGCCTGGGTGTGTAGAAATGTTGCTATTTTGGTAACCTAGCTGTCTCTCTTACCTTGGCTGTATGTAGCTGATGGATGTTACTTGCCAACAATTACAGCAAGGGGTTTTACCCATTTCGTACTGTAGTGTATTAGTATTCATTATATAGTCTAGTACAGATGTTGACAAAGTGTAGTGTAATAATCTCACTTAAAATGTTTATGACCTGTCCAAGTATCATACTTAGTTATTTGATAACGGCTACAAAATCAACCAAAGTGTGTTGTAAAGGATAGTTCCACAAACCTGGTGTTAATTTTAATAATGATGAATGGTGTCTTTCAACAGAATTTCTTGGTGAAGATGACCTACAGGCAGTGTTGATTTTTAACTCATATTCTAACTGCCATGAATGAGCTGATATTCCAACATGTTGTTTTTCTATAGAAAGCCAACAACGTTTGCCACGGTCAATACAGAAATTGGCAAAAAGTTGTTCTTTTGTCTACCTGGTAGGTTGGCATTCATTGTGAGATTTTTTCTTTAAGGAGCCAGTGTCAATATATTACCATTGTAACATGTGCCTCAGTGTATATTCTTCACAAATAGTTTATCATTGTTAATCCTTGATGACTGACTGACCATAACTAGTCTGAAAGAGCAGCCTGTAAAATGTTGTACTGTGTAGACAACCAGTGTATCATCAGAGGTGAATAAAAACAAAGTAATATAAAAAAACACCCAGATAAGCATCCTGGTATCTTGCAGCTTGTATTGTGTAATGTATCCGCAGTGACCTATAATTCTTGTTTTGTCAGGTAACCCTGTGTCGGCTATGGTTACCTGTAACCTCTATGTGGTACCAGCCCTTAGGAAGCTATCCAGTCGTCTTCGAGCACGTAACACGATCATCAAGGCCAAGGTGAACTCACTTAAATAAGCAAACGTATATGCTCGACTCACCGGTGTTTGCGCAATGCGCAAGATCCATTCGTTTTTTATATTTTATCTTCTCTCAAACAGTGAGCATAATTTTTTTAAATTGAGTAATGAGTAGAGAGTAATAGAGTATGTGTTTCCCTATGTTCTCTTTAAAAACTCATGCTGCATTATAGCTGTTACGTATTGGCTCTAAACCAATGCAGGACTTGCTTCCCTTTCTTCCACCAGCTGGGTAATGTATTTGCATATAGAAATACGCAGCAAGTATACTCTAGATTTACGTCTATATTCTCTACATAGCTATACTTCTGCATGTAGAACGTGTGTGCATGCGTTTGCGATAGTACATACATGAACGCGACGGCCTCCTCACGCACATCTACCTCTGCACAGCTCGGCTTTACCATTGACCTTGACCCACGGCCTGAGTACCACCGTGCCATTGTCTCCTGGGTGGAGGGAGACGACCTGCCAGTGGGTGAGACGACCGGCGTGCAGGACAGCAGCCGTCTGCTAAGCACGCGCTCGGCCAACGGGCTCCTGCTACTGCCAGCGAAGACGGACGAGCAAGCTTCGCTGCCCGCGGGCCACGTCGTCGACTGCATGATCATCGGTAGAATGTAGTGCCAACAGAGGGCGCCACTCGTGCGACCGCATTGAAGACGCGGGCGAGAAGCATTGCTCTCACCTGAAAGCACGTTAGAAATTAGTGGCGATTTTCTTTGTGGCACGTTTCTCGTTCTTTGGATGAAAATAGTGTGAGTTTGTGTGGTCTTATCTGCATCATGCCAAATTGGTTTGTGATTAAACACGGTACAGTATTGTAATTTTTACGTGTTTCAACTCATTTATACTTATTTTTGAAAGATGGGCTTGTTGGTTATCATGCCTGCTATTATTGTGTATTTTGATTGCTATTTTTTAGGCATATAGCGCATTGGTGTAAGAGACAAACATGTATGGATAGAAATTTATTTATAGATCTAGATATATTCCTTATCCCTAGTACTTGTTGGTAGAACAAAATAATTAAGTCAAGGCAGTCAATCTGTACATAGTAGCTGGCATTTTTTTAAATTTTAATTATCGTAATTTACAGTAGTTAGCTGTTATCATGTGATTATATATTTTCTATACCGGTTGATTGTATATGTGACAGATGAGTTGGCATAAATCTTCATAAAAATAACACTTTAGTCTATACCCATTGGCAGCTTTGGTGGCAGTGCCTCTTATCTGTGTAACGTAGCGTTTATAAGGCCTGTAGTCTCGCATGCATTCTGTAGTTATATTATGTTACCAGGAGCATATCTATACAAACTAATATAGATACGGTGATTTTAAAATATGTGTTAGTAGTTCTACCGCAGTATTGCGTCTTTCTTTACGCATCAGAGCAATGTAGCAACCTGTTGCAGAGTGAAGATCGAGTTCAGGAAGGCGGCGAACAACGTCAACGTTACTTCCCCTTTGTCTTTGGTCACCTTTTGTCTCTACCTACACATCTGCTCTTATTATGTTCACGCTCTACTTCCTCTAATTTTATTCTTTAATGTAATAATTGTAAGACAATCATTAAACTTAACATAAGACACAAAATTTGTATTTCATACACATGCATTTCTAAGTGCTATATAGAAATTGCCTTTGGTTTGTAATTGCATTGCAGTGGCGTTGTTAATAAAAAAAACCCTGAAGTTCACATTTATGTTTTTATCACATGTATATATGCAGTTGTCTTAATTTTTAAAGAGTAATAAAAATATAAGAAAATTATAACAAACTTCTGGATGCGCTCAACTGGTGGCAGCAGGAGGAATAAATAGCAGAACGTCTATCCCGTGATCACGAACTCATAACAAACATGGCTGAACAACAAACTGATGAAACGGAAGATACTTGTCAAGTGAGTTAACAACTTAACATACACGCAGGAGTTTTTTGTAAATGTCGTTTATGGACAGATGGTGGAGGGTTCTGGAGGGGTTGTTCTAAATGAAGTCAATTAAACGTGGCATAACTAAGCGGCCCAATAAACACTGTCCCTAAAACAGTCACCGACTGACTGTGTCAGGCCTAGTAATTAGTATCATTATGGCTATGGTCAGGCACAGGCACTTGAAGCGTTTCAATAAAATATAATGCTAACTAAATACGAAATCTATTTACTACCAAATTCTTAATGTTTCTATACTCTCTTTCACCTATTAATCAGCTATTATTGCCGACAGTTTCCTGTAAATTCCGTCCAAATCCTACGTGCAACGCTACCAAAATCCTACGCTGCCAGCCGCCATTGCTCTCGTGGCTCCACTGTTGCACGCTTACACTACTATATATAGTATATATAATATATAATACTATATATAATATATATTACACTACTAGTACTATATATATTAGTGTAAGCGTGCAACAGTGGAGCCGCGAGAGCAATGGCGGCTGGCAGCGTAGGATTTTGGTAGTGTTGCACGTAGGATTCGGACAGAATTTACAGGAAACTGTCGACATTAATAGGTGAAAGAGAGTATAGAAACATTAAGAATTTGGTAGTAAATAGATTTCGTATTTAGTAATAGCATTATATTTGATTGAAACGCTTCAAGTGCCTGTAGAGTCAGGCACTGTCACGGCACAGGCACTTGGAATGTCTAAATAAAAAAAGAATGGTAAATAAACACAAAATGTATTTACTACCAAAGTCTTAATGTTTCTTTACTCTATTTCGCCTATTATTGCCGATAATTACCCATAAATGCTGGTAAAATGCTCATCTGCAACACACAGGTACACCGCACGAATGCCCTTAGTCTGAGATTTCTCTGAACAATGCCCACACCGACGATTTTGGTGGCTTTTGTGTAGGTTAGGTTAACCCACACCAAAAGCACCAAAATCGTAATAAATAAGTACATAACCTTACATCCAAATGCGTATTAGCTTGTCCAGTATCACTGCTGGTTACATTACAAACAAGACTTGAAATCGGTTGTTGATATTTATCAACGTATCATTTACGTGCCGTAAATGTCATCCAGGAGTCGAGCGATGACGTAAAACATTTGTTCGGCTTGCATGATTTGGATGCCAGATGAAATGGAGGTGCCAGTGGTGGTCCGTGGAGCTGAGCGCAATACAGCGGCAAGAGCTTTCAAGCAGCTCAGTGGTAACAGCTGGAGATGATCTACCAGTGCTCAGAGATACTGCATGAACGAATGCGCACTCAGACCACAAGGATTGAAATCACTGATGATAGCATTGCGCACGTCCGAGCATGCGTGCGAAAATGTCCGGTGCACTATAATCTGCATCACACCCGCTTCAGCGGCTGCAGTTTGAAACTGTAAACAACTGATTTATTTGACTGCGGATTTCAAATTAGACATTTCTTAGTAACCAGCAGTGATATTGGACAAGCTAATACGCATTTGGATGTAAGGTTATGTACTTATTAACTACACAAGGTGCCAGTTACTCTAGCATTCGTCAACTTTGCATAATCAATGGGCCTATTATGCCTTTAAGGCATAACGAGAGGCATAACGAGGCATGTCTGGGGATTTGTGGAATGTTGCAAGTTACCTTCAGCTTCAGATGGCATGTCTGACCTGCAATGCCACATTGCCAGAGGAGAAACAGAGGCTGGTGGCAATTAGTGAATAGTGATACACATTGCTACTTGTCTAGTATTGAATTTTGTGATATGTCGGCATCTAATCTATGCAAAAATGAAATAAGCAATTATAACTGTCTCCTTTCTATCCAAGGTTGCTGACTAGATGAAATCTGAGTAGGGTTACTACTGTGTTGTTTAACGTTATTGTATGTAGTCATTGGTACGACGTCAAACTAGGATTGAGCCCTGGTATGGTTCCATTCCACGAAATGGTCATGGTCGTTCTTGCAAAGCATAGTAAATAGCGATAGGTGTCTCACAATGGGTTCACACAAGGTGAAATATAGACCCAAGCTGGATCAGGCCATTCTGCCATACAGCCAGTTAGTATATTGTACGTGTGTGTAATAAGGACAATTTTCTAATGTTTTCCAGTTGGTGTATGAGCAGGGTGGTGTGTTTGCGCACAAGAATGGCAATGCCAGGAATGAAGATGTCCTCATAGCAGGGAAGATGGTCGTGTGCAAGAGGGTACATAATTTTTGCAGCTGTCAATTGCATTGCCTTTTGGGCCTTTTAAAACATGAAATAAGCATTTAAAAATATATTTCTGTGATGCATGCAATACTGGCAAAGTAGTCAGGCAAGTAAGAATATAAATCTTATAGACAGCAATCGAGTTTATTCACATTACATTGATTAAGGTTGTGTAAACTATTTTACATTTGATGTCAGGATATGAAAGTGTTTGTGGAATGGCAGCCAGAAGTTCAAACGGACTGTTCTACGTCCGAGCCAAACACAGAGCTGGACTGGACGCAGGTTAATGCTGTTGGTTATAAGTCGCACAAGTCTGACAGCGATGGGCCAGGTTTGTTGTAGGTTGCACAGCTCTAGTTAATAGTTTAGTATTGTATTTAATATACCAACCTGTAATCAAGTTCCACCTGTGTTATACTCAACTGTCTGCCATTAAAAGTGATCTTACAGTTAGACTATTATATTTCTTTCACAAATAACAAGTTATAATGTTGGCAAGGTGTTTTTTCTACATCAAGATGTATTATTTTGTGTGTGTTTATGTTTAGGTGAAATGTACTCACGGTTGTTTTTTATTCTTATCCCTAGTTGGAGATGGAGAATTAAGAATGCTACACAAAAATAAAAAACTACACATCAGTATTGATGTTAGAGACCTAAAAAGTTATAAACTCTCTAAAAAGAAGGAAGGTTGGGAGCATATAACCTTTATACAGGTACAATATTACCTTACATGTTAAATATTATGATAGTCTATTATTTACATACTATTAAAATAGATCATGTATTTTGTGGTTATCTCTGTCTTATTTTATGACACGTGTATTTGTTTAATGTAAAAGTAATGCACTAAAAATTTCGACACATTTGTTAACTTAGATAAAATTGTTTTCCTGCTGTTGCAGAGAGATGGCACAACTCACCCTCCTCTGCATTTTCATTCTGGAGGTGTGAACGAGTTTGTCGAGGTTCTCCGCCAATATGTGTCCATCCTTAAGTCGCGCAAAGATAGACGCCTCTTCTTGGTTAGTGAACATGAAATGACTGCCCTGCAAAAGTCGTTCCACGAACTGCAGTTGTTTGGAGAGCAGTCAACCGACCTGGTCAACGTAAGTCGCACATTGCGCTAGAAATACCGGAGCCTCATCGTTAAATCTGAAACATTACAAAAAAATTTCACGTAATTAAACAACATAGCACTAACCAAAATGCACAGAGCTCTCACCGTAAGCTTTTCACTGAAGACAGTCGAGTGACCAAACACGAAGTTTTCACAATGATGTATTTACAGAAAATTTAAGTGTAACCAAACACAAAGTTGTTACCATAAAGTCATATTTAAAGAACCTTTTCATGTAATCAAACAAAGTTGTCACCAGACCATATTTGCAGAAGCTTTACATTTAACTAAACACAGAGAGTTGTCACCATAACGTATTTACAGAAAATTTAAGTGTAACCAAACACAAGCTCTACATGTAACCAAACAAAGTTGTCACCTTACTGTATTTACAGAAGCTTTACATGTAACCAAACACAAGAGTTGTCACATGCCGTATTTACAGAAGATTTACACGGACCCATACACTGCCACAATGAGTGGGCTCGCAAAGGTTCGCAATTTCCTGTGGGACAACCTCGTTGTGCCGGAGACGCGGCCAAGGTCAGAGGTGGCAGACATCCTACTCACTGATCCGGACAACATCCTGGTGCCTGGCTTGATGTTCGATAGGGATGAGAACGAGCCAGAATTCGAACTCATCTGCTGCGTAAGTTGTCTATTTCAGTGCGGAAGCGTGTACGTGAATGCGTGAATGCGTGCGTGTGTGCGTGTGAGTGTGTGCGCGTGTGTCTATGTGAGTGTGTGCATATGTGTGTATGTGTGTATATGTGCGCCTTCGTGCCTGAGTATGTGTGCTGGAACATAAATGTGTGTGTGTGTTGTTGTGCAGTGTTTGTATGTGTGCATGCTTGTGTTGTTAGATATGCGCATCCGTTTTCAGCTGCTAGCCTCTTAAACTGCATAACTTGACTGACGTTATCGGCATTTCAGACAGAACTTCCTCCCAGGGTAGAAGTAAGCCGTAGTGAGCCGTTCACTGCTGTTGAGTGGGAAGACCAGCTGGATGCTCAGGGTAGAATCGACGACTGGGACCACATCAAGAACAGGGTATTCAAAGGGGTATGTTTCCTGTCCTCTTAGGACTAACTAACCATGACTAGTGAGGAATGTGGCAAGTAGGTAGCACTGTGTTGTATAGTTAATTACTACATAATTGTAATGATGTTAGCCCAATGTCCTACCACCAAGACTTTGACTATGGTTAAGTGGAATCCCGTGCGGGTGTTGATCGGTTTGTGTTGTTTCACAGGGAATTAGTCACTCATTGCGAGGTGAAGTGTGGAAGCTACTGCTGAACTACTATCGTGTCGATTCCACCTCAAAAGAACGCACAGAAACCCGAAAACAAAAACTGTGAGTGCAACACTCTTTATCAAGTGCAATAAAACAACTAAATGCTAAAGAGACTAAATTGCAATGGTAACTCTTTATGATAAATTAGTATTATGATTTTTCTATCAATAGCCAGTCATAGTTGGAACATGAATATGTCCACACAAACAGTGACCAGTTGGTAGAATGTAGGCTGCAATTACTATTTCTGTACAATATCTATATCTATGTTTATTGATTCAAGATTAATCACAATATAAAAATAACATTGCTAATTGATTAAAGCCACAATATGCGCATCTACACGCTAATTTCTCCAGTACTAGACTAGCAAATATTTCGTGTCATGCATAATCATACTACCTTATGACAAAATAAACTCTAGTTCTTCCCATTTCACTGTGCGTTGTCTTATAAAAGGTATTTGAAAATACCTCCAATGTTGTTCAAATTCTCCGATGTTGTTGACACTTTTGCGTTGCTCTGCCAAGCAACCATACAGCGGGTGTAGCAAAGATTTCTACTGCCCGTGTGCGTTTTTCGCTCGCACGCTGCTAGCGCAATGACATGTTATCGTTCGCGGTAGCAAGCCTAAAATCAATACGTTATTCTCAGAGTTTATTACGCTGCCTATTATTACTTTCCCAATAGCCATTGATGTTACATACACTGCAGTTCACAATACTACAACTATCTTAAAATGTAAACGACTATATTCTCTGCTCAACACCCGTAGCAGCATGTGACGTCACCTAACCGATTGCTTGGCAAACAATTCGGCGTTGGCGCCAGATTACAAGATTTTGCACCTCTTTCTTGTGGGTTTTAAGCAAACGCGCAGTGAAATGGGAGGAACTATAGTTTACTTTGTCATAAGGTAGTGTGATTATGCATGTCACGAAGTATTTGCTAGTCTAGTACTGGAGAAATTAGCGTGTAGATGCGCATATTGTGGCTTTAACAAACTGGGTGACCACCACATACTTCTGTATATTCCTGATTTATAGTCTACGGGATAAGATGCCAGTATGTGCACTTTTGCACATTACCTCCTGTGACAGGTTGAGCATAGTTGATGCTTTAATCAAGGCTCGACACTAACTTTTTTTTTCAGTGGCCCGATCGGGCCACCAAACATCAATGATTTTCAATTTTGGGTGGCCCGAAAATGAAATATGCGTGTGCACCCGAAAAAAAAACAAAGAAAAACATTATAAATTTTATTTCATCTCGTATTGTATACTTATTCCTGCGAATTGGGGCCCGGGTGTGGGCTTGCACAAGCTCTTCCTCAAACCAAAGCCACACCCCCATGGCAACACACTGACATTAGAATCCGATCTGACGGACTCATTTAGAACTTACTCCATTCCACGCATCAAGATTTTCACGCGAGAATCGCTAGCATACACCATTTTTCTACTTTCAACGTCATTATTTATCATAAACACGCGCGTGCACCCGCATGCCCTACTTCCCCCGACTCAGTTCACGCCCCCCCCACGTTCAAGAAGAACTCAACAGTCCAGAGCCATAGGCCACAACTACTCAAACGCCCACACACGCCTAACCCTGTCAATCAAAACAACCAACCATTCGCCTTCCCCTCATCTCTCACAACCACTACAACCACTCATCCATCTTAATCCTCATCAAAACGCTTTACACATGTCTGGCAGGCACCTTTCGAACTGTAACAAAATAAAATATAGCAGAATTTAAGTAAGATAAAGTAGAACATTGAATTTATCAACAAGTAGCCTGGTACGCATCAGCATTGGTAAAAACGAAAAAAGCAGCATCGTCTAGCAACCTAATGTTCAAGTATTTCGTTGCCCCCCGTGAACAGAGACAGCAGCAAGAGAGTGCGAGTGAAGGAGACACTGTAGGGCAAAGACCTAATATTAAGCCTTGGCAATTAAAATTACTGATCCATCTGAAGATCATGGAAGAAGTTAGGTGTTAGTTCTACGCGAACACTTTTCGACACCGCGTGGCATTTGCGCTTCGGCATCACCCGAAACAGTGTACACCAGGTCGCAGGCTACTAGCAATCAGGGGTGCAGCCAGACCGTCTCCGTACTTATCTTGCCCCCCCTCCGCCTGCTCCCCCGTCCGCATACGAGCGCCTTCGCACCGGGACGCATGTGTGCTGCCCGTCACTCTTTTAACATTTTGAACAAAATACATCAAAAACAGTAAGGAATTCTCATCAATTTTTCTTACTTACCTCGACCATTGTCTTGCCTTCGCCACACTCTCATCGCTCGCCGTTCATTTTACAATATATCGCCTCCACTAGTAACAGTGCAGAGGCAGGCGTCATTTCTGTCTAACCCCACCGCCCTTGTCTGGTTCGCAGTTGATAACCCACTGTAATCCCCCAAACTGTTATGCTGGTAGCTTGCAAATATGCGCGTCAGAGTTTTATGACCTCTGGCTAGACTGGTTCGGCCCCCGACCACTGTTCGTCCCGGCGCAGGACGCGTGTACATCTGTCTACCGCCACGACGCGTGAGGCCGGACTACAGTCTAACACAATAACGTGGCTTGTTTGGCCGCCCGCAGTAGACGATACAACCGTGGCGCCGACCCCGTGTATCGCCCCCGCGCGTAAGGCACTGCTGCAACAGTGCGTCACTGTGTGCCGCCTGCTCGAGCCAACGATTGCTCCCTCTCTTCTGACATGCGATTAGCCACGTAGAACCAATTATTTCTACTCACATAGACCACTTCTTGAAATTTTAGCTCGCCGATCGGGCCACCAAATGTTAACTTTTGGAAATTTTGGTGGCCCGACATCAAGTTTTGGTGGCCCCGGGCCACCGGGCCACCGCTAGTGTCGAGCCTTGCTTTAATGGTATATCTCTGTAAGTGCTTGGCATAACTGAGTGTAAGCTTTCTTTGACCTGCAGAGATGACTACTTTAGAATGAAGTTGCAATGGAAGTCGATATCTGCTGACCAAGAGAGTCACTTCTCTGTGTTTAGAGACTACAAGAGCCTAATAGGTATGGAAGTCAATGGACCAAATAGCCCTCACAGAGTCCGGAGCCCATTGTCAGAAACAAAATTAGTTTTAACATTAGACTAAATGTTAAATTTTTCTCGTGGACCAGACCTGTGCACACTGCGTATGAGAAACTCGTAAGTTTACTGTGTTTCTGTCGACAGTCTGTGAGAAAATGTTAGGCTAGTGTTGAGACTATCTTAAGACTAATCTTAAGACTAATTTTGTTTCTGATAATGGGCTCTAGGAGCCGGTTGTCAGACATATAATTAGTCTTAGTCGTAACACTAACTTTGACTCATAGACTGTTGACAGAAACATCATACAGTTATGAGAATAAAAAAATCTTAGCAAATTTCCTCTTAACATTACGCGATCCTAGACCCTCCTGTAACTATAAAACGACAATGAAAATAATGCAATTGCACAAAGAACGTATGTTTCTGACAACGGGCTCCAGGTATCTAGTGTGACAAGTGGGGAAGCATAAGATGTATGGCATATAGTCATTACCCATCAGTTTGTTTACAGTACTGATGTGGTAGCTGTATGTCCCATTGCTATCACGTAGCTGTAAATTGTCATTTATTTTTTTTGCAGAGAAGGACACAGATCGTACGGACCGCACACATCCCTTTTACCAGGGACCAGACAATGCAAATATTGCCATGCTCTACGATGTCCTCATGACATACTGCATGTATAACTTTGACCTTGGTAAGGGGTGTGACCCTTAAATACCTTTAGCAAGATGTGAATTTGGCATTGACATGTGTCACTTCCCAAATTTTTCAACATGATTAACAGAAGCAGAAGTGGGAGTATGTAGGTGGGAGGTTTAGGTGCCAATTGCTCCAATGGAACGACATTCACAAAACTGCAGGATGATATAGATATATATATACGTGTGTGCCTGCGTGCGAAAGGAGAGAAAACGAGAGCGATGCTAAGAAAGATTGGCGTAGACATTTAAATTTCGTGTTGGGCGTATTGTTTGTATCGCGTTGTTCATTGTTATCCCTTTGCGCACAGGCTACGTTCAGGGCATGAGTGACCTCCTCGCCCCGATCCTCGTCATCCTAGAAAATGAGGTCGATGCCTTCTGGTGCTTCGTTGGCTTCATGGAGAAAGTGGTTAGTATGTAGTTAGTATGTGGTTAGTATGGTATGCTCCTGCTCTCCGCATGCAGAAATGATAAGTATAAGGATATAAAGAACTTTGAAATTATATTTTGTATAATATAACAATTGTCATATTTCTCCTATACTTTTAAAAATCTTGATATTGCAGTTGATTATTAATTAATTTGTTTGTTTGTTATTGTTTTACTTGTTATTAAATCAATATCTTTGTACTAATCTCTTATAGAAGCACAACTTTGACCTTGACCAGCAAGGAATGAAAACGCAGCTGAAGAATCTGTCGACATTGCTGCATTTCTCTGACAATCAGCTATTCACATATTTAGGTAATTCTTGTCTACACCAAAGTAACAGTATTATTTGTAAATCCTTAATAAGTGTGCACCATTTGCTGTCTTGTACATATACATCTATCAATCTTGCATTTATACTTGATTACAGCGCTGACTTTTCAATAGTCAATGTATTGTATAATAACATTTTCTACTGACGTTCCTTGTTCACATGTGGCTTAAAACATGACGTGTAAGTGGGTGAATATGACATACTTATGTTTCAGAGAGCAATGATTCGGGCAACCTGTATTTCTGTTTCCGATGGGTTCTCATCATCTTCAAGAGAGAATTCATATTTGCTGATATTATGCGGCTGTGGGAGGTAAGCCAGTTACCCTATGCACGGATCTGTGTGTATGCCATATGGTAGTTGCACCAAAGTAGTTGTGCATCAACATTGTATTCATCATGAACACAGTATTTGGGATTTACATCGCTCAGTGGAATAGGTGATGTGGATTGCATGTATGCGTATATGACACGTAAATCTCACAAGACATTACTGTGTGGTTGAGCAGGTTCTATGGACGGACTTGCCCTGTGAAAACTTCCATCTGCTTATCTGCTTGGCTATCTTGGACACACAGAAGCACATCATCATTGAGAACCAGTTTGGGTTCACTGAAATACTAAAGGTGGGAACCTCTTACATGTGGCATTTCGATGTTCCACAAATTTCTATTGTGTTATCAATGATCGTCCTGATTCAGTGAATCGTATTATAAAACACATGGTAGTATATTACTAGTGCACAAGCACAGCAGCGTATAGATAACCGGTGCATAATTTTTATTTTAGTAAATATATTTGCCTGACTTGCAGCATATCAATGACCTTTCACTCTCCATCGACCTTGAGCTGACATTGAAGAAGGCAGAGGCCATCTTCCTACAACTGAAAGAATGTCCTGACACGCCGAAGAAGGTACACGCGTGTGAGATCGAATTAGTAAATAATGACAGTTGGTTGTTATATCTCGTATTTTATTATTTCAACTGAAAGCAACAACTAGACTCAACAATAAGAATTCTGGCATCGATCTTTTGCTCGATATTGATGGTCCGGTTGTTATTGGATTAGGTTCGGGAGGTCATCGGATTGGAGGGGGGCAACAATGACTCGGATGCTGCCACACCGGAGGAGGACCAAAACGAACTGATCCACGATCAGTGCCATCTAGTGACAACGACCGAGCACAGAATATAATTATAGGAGTTGGGTGGGGGGGGTGGAATGCTGTCATATCCCTTGCAGCATCATCCATGTGACATTTACAGGAGATTTGCTGAGTATTCAGGGACATCTAATTTGCATGTAAGTTCCTGTAGGTTTGGTCTCCGTGGCTGTGATTGCTATATATAGCTAACATCACCTCAGCGTGACATTAAAGATTGCCTTCCTATGTAAATTGCTCTATCACACCTATAATCTGGTAAAGGGTCATTATTTTGGCATTGTGCGTTTACATTTGCCTATACATGTATAACAGCCTAAAAATACAGATTGTGTGGATTATACCACTTGTATGGATCATGTTTGTTTTAAGCTTTTTGCTTAGAAAGTATGGCTATTGGGGACTGTGTAAGAATCGACGTTTTATATAATCGAGGCGGCTTGACATAACCATGACATTGCTAATTATTATCAAGAGCGTATAAAGAATGAGAGCGTACAACGGTGAAATGCTGAAACTATGTTGCAGTATTAGTCGAATTAATAAACTTTACCCATTTTATTTTGACAATTCTTTGCAGTATTATTGATCAGCTGTCCTACCTTGTTAATATAAAACAAACCGCATGTCCCTACGATGCCCCTACGCTGAGATAATGAGCGATGAAAATGTGGTATATTTGCCGAAAACCGACTCGAGATACCTGCTGACTGCAACTGTCTCTCGCTTTGAGATAACTTCGGGAAACCTCGCGTGTTTCCGTCAATGATTGACAAATGACGTCTGTTATTGATTGCCATAGCGATGACCCCCACCTGTGCCCACCTCACGCTGGATGTAGTAAACTCTGTAGTACTGACGTAACGAGTCAGCGCTACCATGGCGCTACACAGCGGCAACCGGAAGCAACACACTGGCCACAAAGCAAGAGACGGTCGCAGTGGGCAGGTATCTCGAGTCGGTTTTCGGCGTAAATACCAGATTTTCACCGCTCATTATCTCAGCGTAGGGGCATCGTAGGGACATACGGTTTGTTTTATATTAACAAGGTAGGACAGCTGATTAATAATACTGCAAAGAATCGTCGAAAGTTTATTAATTTGAATAATACTGTAACATGGTTTCAGCATTTCACCGTTGTATGCTCTCCTTCTTTATACGCTCTTGTTATTATGTGTACAGAGTTCTCCACCATTACCTAAAACTGCTGCAAAAACTGATATCCTTAGAGGTAGTATGTGCATGATGCAAATTTTTACTAACGGGAAAAATTACCTTGTAGTTCAATTCATTATATAATTGGATCTTTTAGCTATGAGGGAAGGCATCTTTAATTTGGTTTCACTTTTGTTCAAATGCCAGATATTGGAAATGTCATCAGACCTGTTCTTGAAAATGTCCTCTGTCGTTTGTGTACATATATATACATACATATATTGTTATATATATATTATATAATAACCAAGAGCTATAATAATACATTATATACATAATATATTACATGTATTATTAGCTCTTGATATAACATAGAGTAATAGGTGTGAATGTACTTGGTTTTGCTATTGTATGTAGGACATGCAAAATATCTTGACATTTAATTTATTCAGTGTAATTATGCACATCCTTTAGCAACTTAATAAATCCGTAGCTATTACAGGCTGTAAAAGACACTTCTGCTGTCCTATTAAACTGTGCCTTTAATTGCAGATTGTAAAAAAATTCCCAGGTGGAAGTTTGTTTCTGGGAGCAGGGGTTAATAATAGTAGCAGTTACAACACTGATGTGGTGAACGCCGAGTAGTTTGGCCTTTATTGTAATATCGTAGGGGAGACTGGGGTAAGTTGTGCCACTTTTCACTTCAGACAACCTGGCTCTTGTATTTTTGGGTGGAAAGCAACGGTTGGTGTACCAATACAAACTTTGGGATGTTGTGCATATTCCATGCCAATATCAACTTTGCAGGATACATACAAATGGCGTGGTGGGTCATCAAAAATTGTTGACAAAATGGCACAATTTGCCCCACCCATGGGGTAAGTTGAGCCAGGTAGAAAAAAAGACATATAACAAACACATTTTTCAAAATAATGAAGATCATTTAACTCTAAAACATTTTTTCCTAATAAACCTACATACTAGCATTGACTAGCAAGATAAGTATTGCTGTAATATCATGAGTAAACTATTGTCCCATTGTCTCTGAAACAACAAATAAAATGAATTATGACCGAATTTCCAACTCAAATTAATGAACACAACCAACGCCTACACTTTTGTAAACAAGATAACCCTACATATTCAACAATATTTCCATTATATTGCCACACAGAAAAAATCTTACTATGATAATACCAAATAAACGAACCTCTGTTCCTACACGGTTTAATTATTGACTCGTGGCTTGATTGCCCTATGTTTGTCACCCACATCCTGCATGTTTGATTGCACATGATCAAATATAGTATCAACACCTTTTCTATAGTTAAAATAACACAGTTTATAGTTAGCAGCCCAGATTATCCCTTTCATGGTCGCAGACAATCCAACCAAATATTATAAAACGTGTAGTCTCAATGCTAATGTCAATGTCACAATGTTTCAAGATAAACAAAACAGAACTTAATAATTAATTACTTATCATGGCGAGTTTGCCTAAAAATTGTAAATCACTTTGATTGAACAGCTTATATAGGCATTAATTATTAGTGCCTTGAGCCAAGGCATGAATGTAGCGTTTATGAATCAAAGACCTAAATGCAACAAGGGTCCAGAGGAGAGACCGGATACTAGAGAGGCGATGTGCAAAGGAGGCGTTGATCCTAACCGCTGAGCGCGGACGTAGCGCGCAGTTCCGCGGCAAGGCGCACGCGACCGCGGGAACGTGCTACGAAAGTATCAGGTGCTGGGAGCTATGCATCCGTGCGCCAAATCCATAGGCCGGCGTACGGATGCATAGCTCCCAGCAAACAGTGTCAATTTTTGTGCTCATTTAACCTCTAAAGGACAAACGGGAACTTACTGAATAAAGTTATTTAGCGCTAAGACTCACCACGTCATTTGCAAAATGTCTCTCGGCACACACCGGCCCCCGGTCATCTGCGCATGCGCGAGCATTTCCGTGCGCTGCTGTCCTCTATCGTCCCTTGAAGAAACCCCGCACAATAGATGTTATAGACTAGTGGCGCCATCTAAAGGATGGCATATGTGCTAGACTCATCTGGGCACGTTGCTACGAGGTTGACTTATATACGTCGACTGCCGTCGTCTTGTCAGGCGTGCAGTGAATCCCGTGTCGAAACCTGTATGTGAATCGTGTAGAATGGCTTCGATCGTATGTGAATCATGTAGAATGGCTTCGATCCGTAGACTATGTTTCAAACCTGTCGTAACTCGTAACAACACACGTGGGCACGTGGGCACGTTACTACGGGCCATAGCCATAGTACGGCGTGGCCGGGTTTAGAGTACGGGTAAGGAATAATCACACGGAATTTCCCCAGCAACAGAGCTGGCCTATGCTAGGCGCACGCGCGCGGTGATTAGCAGTTGCCGTGGGCGTGTCTCGACGGAAAACGTTTAAACTCCGTTTTTCATGGCTATAGGACGCGCGCCCATTAGCCAAAATACTTTCTAGCTCATTTGCAGCAAATCTCGAGCTGCGTGGGTAGTCAAAACCGTCGTGCTATGAACAGAACTCTCGCTGGACGATTTCCCGGCCGTTTTCCCTATACCCTAAAGGGCCTCGAGAAAGTGTTCAGGATAGTGCAGGATATTTGTATTGGCGGCCGCTACGCGGCGTTTTCCCGTTGTCGTGCGTGGTCAGCTGCGTGCTACACTAGATTCCCACCTAAGCTACATGCCATTTATCAAAGTTGCACCTGAATACAAGATGGCATGATCGCCGTGCAGATCCACCAATAATTTTTGGCTGGGGGAGTTTACAGATTACCTCATCCCTCATGAAGCAAGCCGGGTCATCCATATTTGGAATAAAGCTAGTGTCCTCAGTATCAACTTTACCAGCCACCTTCTGCAGGAACACCCCTTCAAACTCATCACCCTCAACTACATCCACCCGGGCAATATAATTTACAACAAGCGACTTTCCTGCAACTTTCACCACAACAAAATCACCCTCGCTTGTCTCGGTATCTTCGAATGTTTCCTCATCTGTAGATTCGTCATTATATTCAAACTCCGATTCTTGGTCGGAACTATTAGTCTGGTCATCAACCTTGGCTTGCGTCACTCGTCTTTTTTTGCAGTTGTCTTGGCCCTCTTCTGGCGACGCTGTTCCAGGGCTTCAGCTATTCCATCTTGAACAGGGGTGTCAGTGAGGATCTTTGTACTGCCCTTCTTACGATTTCTAGTCGTCTTTTTCCTAGACCCAGCCTTTGGAACGGGAAGAACTGCAGATGGTGACACATATGCCTCACCAGAATCAGGAAGTATGATCGATTTTGCAGCTGCCATGGGAGATACGTTCTGGCTGGTTGTTCCTGATGACGTTGATAGCCCAATCGGTGGATCACACCCAAACATCACGGCCAGCATTATCCTGCTCATCGTCGATATTGGGATTGCTGTCATCATTTGGTTCATCTGTTGCCTCTTGGTTGGCCTCAACATCCATGTCACTATCAGTTGTTGCGGCTGGTGCACAGTCTAAATCTGTGAACAGGTCCCTGTTAAACGGAAAAATATTGCAGGAATCATCGATGCCAGGTGTGCGTCGTTAACTACTGACGGGATGTCATAGATGGTGACTGTCTTTCCAGGATTTGACCGCATCCATGCATCCATCGCTCGATTGTATGCCTTCTTGAAAAGTCCATACACAGACTTGTCTAGAGGCTGGAGGCGATGTGATGTATGTGGTGGTAAAGTAAGCATCACGATTCCATTATCTCTAGCCAGATCAACAGCTTGCAGTGTAATGTGTGAATCGTGGTTGTCCATGATTAGAAGAATCTTGTGCTCCTTACTGCATCGTGTATGCCGAATAACATGGTTCAAATATTCAATGAATAAGCTCTTCATTCATCCAGCCACTCCTTGTAGCGCAACCGACGGAACCAGCTGGAGCGCCCCTGATGAAGTGATTCAACTGGGTGGTTGAATGCAGTGGCTCTGGCAAAAGATGTTGCCTCTGGACATCTAATAGCAAGCTTATTTCTTGCCTTGAATCCTGCCCACAAGTCTTCCCGCTTTTTGGTTCGTCTCCCAGTTATCTGCAATTTCTATCTTGTTTCTTACAGCAAATTCGTATGCCAGCTCAACATTTCTTGGGTGACAGGCCATGGAACATGTTTGCGAGCAGTTTCACATGGTCTGCCAAGTCTTCTTCCATTGCAAGCGGAATCTCGTTTTTATGACTAAAAAAATCGTCTAGAAGTCTTTACACATTCTTTTAATACTATAAAGCTGGAGAACCAACTGGAATGAAAGTGAGCTTTGGTGAATACAAACACCTTTGGTGAAACATTGTACGAGGTCAATATATTTATATTTTAAAGTAAAAATTTCGTTTTTAAGTCTGCTTATAGTTGATATAAATTTAACATAAAAATAATAAGAAACAAATTTTATGCTTGTAAAGTTTTTACAGCAGACGGCTTGCTCTGTGATATAAGTCTAAATTGTAAACGTAAGGCACAAAATATAGTTCACGTAATTGAATACAGTACAACACTTTATTACGAAATGGTGTAGCAGCTGACTGTAATTATGTAGATCAGACAGTGATTGCCAGCATCGTATATAAAGCACGTCTCCACGTGCGCGCAGTACATACGTGTAAATACGTGTACATATATATATACGCAGACAGGACTGCGTCCTAAATTGATTGCAACACACACACATGTACATAAACCACGTAACAAAAAAAGTACAACACTAATATTAAACAGAACATTGAAAGCTGATGAAAATCTAAACACCGTTTCCCGTGAATAAATAAAAACAACCACAGCATTAGAATTTTATAACCTGGACTGAGCATCCAAGAGCAAAGTCTGAACCCATACAGTACAGACAGACTGGTCAAGGACTGACCGTGATATAAAAAGCTGCCATTTCCAATCACAACCGCTGCACCAGAGAAAATACACGAAGGACATAAATGTGTAAACGTTCTAAACCGTCTCTGTGTAACACACCTGCAAGTTCATCCTGCAAAAGAAACGTATAAACGTTTAAAGGGGAAAACCTTTCAGAAATAAATACGGCTACCAGGAATTCTAATACGCACAACCAATATATATGCATCATGTTGACTGCCACTAGAACAGCAGCCAAGCCAATGGCTGTGGCCTTGTGAAAAAATTACCAATGTGCTGCTTACATGTAATGATTGGCCTCTTAATAAGTCTCTTGATCCTATTAATGAAATCACTATAGAACCAAGACATGAGCATGTAAAATCAATCTAGCATCTATTCGACCGTACACCTCAACCATAAAAACAGAACTGACAAACGGTACACCGTATGCTGGTATTTCTTAATTGCCAACCACTACTGCCACAATCAGCAACAGACTACTACTGAAAATACTGCAGTGCAGTAACTAAATTGCATTAGAGCACCGTCAATGAGTAATTAACGTCAACACATGCTTGTGTGACCAGAAAACGAACAAGCAGACATACACGGTGGGTTTGAGCTCTGGTTGCAGCTAAGAGCTTGGGCAGCGTTCAACAGAACTCGACCGATTCCCTATGTCCCTCATCTAATAAAGCCTAGCGAATTCGTTCGAGATTTTCCGAACGCACGTGTGGGCACAACTTAGTAGTGTAACGTGGTGTCCCCTAATTTTGAGCCAGCTAGTACTAACTAGCAGAACTAGAACTACAGAACTCTGGTAGTTTGTGGTGGGCGTGTGATGATGATTGGACTGAGTGTTGTAGCTCATCTCAGAGTTAACGATCGCGCTAAATAGTAGTGTCATGATCTAAGCAAAGAAATTTGTGTACGAGTCAGTACACATCCATAATAAACTCTACTGTTCTGTTACCATTATATATTATAATACAAGTACTATATATATATATATATTTGGAATCAAACATTTACTATTTTACGTTACGATTAGTGAATTAGTTTCTTTCAACGGAACTATACATCAGACTACTATGCAATATGCATCATCTCAACTGCATAAAAGAATATGTATATATACCAGAGAAGAATCCAATTTTATCCTTCATCTGCTCTCTTGCTTTTCCACACATAACACTTTCACTGCCCCATAAAGATTAATATGTATTATATTACAAATAAGTCGAGTACTTTTTCCAAACACAACAACCAGCTCATCTTTCTGGCAAGAATCACAATAGAATATTAAAAGGAGAAAAGGATTTGTACACGATACAAACCTTTAGAGTCAATATCTATGTTTAACAATTTAGTATAAAACTATGTTATCTCATTCCTCTATCGTCCACTACAAAAATATGCATACCTTGATCATTTTCCTGGGTGGCTGTCAGAGGAGATGCTTTGTTGAAAAAATAACCTTGTTGTACAACAAGATGCGTACTCGGCTGTATCCATTACTATGGTTACACACAAAACACAAGGGACAACTGAGATTTAGGACGTTCATACAAAGGGACGGTTTCTTTTTTACTAAGCTGTACCTTTTCACAGCAGTGCTTTGGCTCAAAAATCTACACTAGCCACCACCAATGGCGATTCTACACACGAGTTGCCACCGATAGCCACTGTACATACTAGAGAGTACTGACAGTCAGTCTACAACGCTAATTTCAGTCTGCGATAGCTGTTCCATACTGACATCCAACCATCGGTAAACACCATCCCCTCCCCTAGCGACCTACGATGGAGACCTGATATGAACTGAAGCCTCGCCAGTTATCTACAAACTTTCACCATCATGGCAGTACTGTGCAGCCCACTAAAAAACATACAGGAGGCAGTTGGGTGTTTTCAGTAGACGGGCAGCACTTTCTAGTCCTTGACTAATCTGTAGATATGATGCTGGGCTCCGTGTTCACTCGTTGACACCTCAAACACCAATGCCACACACAGCAGCGTTTCTTGTGTGTCTCTGTTTGTTACAACCTGCAATAGCAGAATCCAAGCTTAACAATGGTGCTAAGATCTGGATGTAATATTACAAAACTGTACACTAGCATCGCATGTAACAATGCCATTGGCAGACGGATTGTATTGTAATGGACGGTAATGGTAAATAATGTTGAAATGAAATAATTGCTAAACTTGACTGCATGAATAGGTTCAAGAATTCCAGGATGCTGTGAATTCCATTGTCTGTCCGTCTTTCTGTCTGCCTATCTGTCCATTCATCCATCCATCAATCCACCCATCTATGATTACAATAACTCATTACATAGGATACACAAGGTATTATGTGAAATTTCATTGACTTTTTTTTCATTCTTATTCGATAGCTAACACTAGTAGGGCTGAGAGGGTCTATGTCCCCCGGGGTACTGCCGTTACCCTGGGTACGGTCCGGTATACCGCAACGTACCCTGGTACTATCTAATATGCCGGACCATACCTCGCCTACTCCACTAACGAGTCTAGGGAGTCGCCTACGCCTACTCCCTAACCCGAACCCGAACCCGAACCCGAACCCTAACCCTAACCCTAACCATATCAGATAGTGACCAGGGTACGTTCCGGTATACCGGACCGTACCCATGGTTCCGGCAGTACCCTGGGGGACATAGACCCTCTCAGCAACACTAGTAGGTGGCACTTCTGTACATGTTTATTTCTCCATATTACAATACATGTGAACATTCAGAGCGTTTTGATTGCCTGAGTACGTGTCACGAGCCATTGCCCTTTAAACACAGATTTACTGATGACATCCGAGACATGATCCAACCAGCCTGTATTCATTATTCCAGAATCTATCATCCTCACTCTTTCCTACAGCTATCAACTACCAGTAATAGTTGAAACTGCTGCGCTGCCAAAAATAGCATTTACACCTCGTTACATACCCCGGGTTTGTTGACACGTAGCTTAGTGACGTCATGCAGTATGCAGCGTCCGCGTGTTTCGCATCAAATTGCGATGGTAACCTCATAATTTCTCACAATTAAAGCAGGTCAATTACATTTTCAATCCGAAAATCCGACTTAAATTTTAGGCAGTTTTTCATATTTTTCGGTAAATACGTTTCTGATGGGCTTCACTTGTGGCAAAAATTTTGCTTTTATACTCTTTGTGGTAATTGAGAAATATCCAAAATACCATTTTTATATAACAAGTGCCGCAAAGCGACAGCGCTCTAGCCGGGTATTCTTCTGATAAACTCACTGGCAACCAAATCAAGTGCGCCCTCCCGCCACCGCGTTCGCGCTCAGAGCATATATCTAGGATACTACTAATACAGATCTAAAATCTATGATAGCTACGCTTTGCTATACCGGTAGTACAGTAATAAAGATACAGCTGTGTAACTTTAATGACTTCGCTATATTAACATGTTATCATGGATATGCGTCGAGCGCGAGCGTAGTGGTGGTGGTGGGGAGAGGAGCGGGTGGAATAGCAAAAAGCAGTTGCCGCGAGATGGCGCGTGCAAGTGTCATCAATAATCAAAGATGGCATCGCCCTTCGTGCGTGATAACCTCACTCCATTGAGTTGCTGAAATCCTTCCGGCTAAAATCCAAGTATATTCAGGCAGGCGAGAATTTCGCTCAGCTGTGAGTTAACACATCTGCATTGCAGGTTGCCAGGCAATAATTATGATTAGAATAAAGCCAGTTCACCCCCATGCATGCGTAATGGGCTGCCCCCGTGTTATTGCCTACCCATGTGAGCATTCAGGGTGCTATTACAGTGTGCTAATACAGGGTGCTACTCAGGGTGCTAATACAGACTGCTTTAGAAAATAATATGATTTAAGGAGCGTAAACCTTGTTCAACAAACATTTGCCTTTGCAATTGAACTGTGCAACTGTAGCCTCACATCCACAATAGCAAAAGCAGTTCAATCCTTTGTTAACAGTCAACAAATTGAGGGTCAAAAGGTTATCAGACACTTACTCTTCGCATGTCAGCGGAAAGTACATTTCATGGTCCTTTCAATAAAGTGATAGAAATGGTAGGTCAGCGCTGAAGCAAAAAAGTTTTGCACTCGGTCCGTTAGACCATGTCCTCAGAAAATGTCTGATATCTGACCTTTCCCCCACTGCCCTTTGACCTGTGACCTCCAATTTCGCACTGGTGATGGGTTTCCTCCCCATCACACTATACATCGAATATTAAGATCGTAGGTCAAGCCGTTGAGATTTGTCCCGCAATTCCGTATTTCCTCCTATACCTTAAGTTAAGGGGGAAATATTCCCCTCTATTGACACATCTCGACCTTTGACCCTTGACCCCCAAATTCGACATCCCGAGTCCTTTTCACGATCCCCCTGACGTCCCAAATATCAAGACCGTACGTCGAGTGGTTAAGATTTGTGCCCAACTGTTGACGGACGGACGGACGCTCGGACGCTCGGACGGACTGACGGACGGACGGACAATCGTGCGATTCTACAAGCTGCATCTTACTTCGTCAGCTGAGCTAAAAATTCAGAATTTGTGTTGTCACATAATTAGGTGCTGGAAATTCATGAATTTTTTTGGCTTGAGCATAGAGATACATCTCATCCATAAATAAAACGTATGATTGATTAGATTCATTGGCCCATAAACGTTTACTCTTCATTAGAGCAATACCCATGCAAAAGCTTGAGTGTATGCTTAACAGAATGTGTGGGGTAAAAATGTTTTCATTCATGAAAATAAAATTGCTATTTCACGTTTCGTTTGTTTTATGAAAATGCTAAGAATGTTCTAATAAAGTGTGAAAAAAATTCAACGTTTTTCCTAGCAAAGCCCGGCCAAGTTATGGCAAGCAGGGGTAGAAATTAACTTTTGAACAAGGGAGTCCAACGGACTCCCTGCCCTCAAAAAGAGGGAGTCCGCAGCAATATGAGGGAGTCTGCAGCCTGAAGTTCAAAACTAAAGATATTAACAATAACGTGTGTGCTTATTTTGAAGATTCATGCGGTTGCACGTCTGCCAAATTGTCTTTGGACATTTGCTGAAAAAATACGGTAATTCCGCGAGGCCATGCTCTGGAACGAACTAGTTAGTATGGCAGAATTTTCAGGGAGTTATACGGACTCCTGCATATGTCAAATCAGAGTCCGACAGTAAATCAGGGAGTATTTGACTCCGGACTCCGCACCTTGGGCAAGTATGTAATATTTTCAAACCAAACCTGAACAATGCCAGATCCCACCGTAGTTACACTATTTCTACATTACAGCTGAATGGATTGTGCAATAAATGTTTGGCCATATAGTCAGCCAACAACATTATTGATAATAGATGGAAGTAAGCGCCCCATAGATACACAGGCACAAAATTAAAGTGAAGACTAATAAAAACATGTATACATATCTATATCTACACAAATATTTCATACTGTGAGAGCAAGAGCAGATTAGCACTACGGGGTGTAGTTCGAATAAGCTGGATTCTAGGATAAATAAACATAACACCATAAGTACAAGCAAAGACTTTAATGAGATACGCATCTATTCTTATTATGGGGATTTCAGCAAAGGATAATTACATCACGTTTACAAGCCATATTTACACTATATTAACATCTATATATATGGCTTTACATATTGAGACACACACGAAGCTGCTGCGGCATCGCTATTTTAGACCAGACTACATGAGCAAATATGGACATCCCCACGTAAACACGTGCGCGCGCACGCAGGCACACAGACACACGCACGCACGCACGCACGCACGCACGCACGCACGCACGCACGCATGCACACATACCTGTAGAACAGTAAAGTTCTCCAGAACGCTGTTCATCATGTACTTTTCTGGAAGTTGCTTTAGTTTGTGCACAAAGTTGATCATGTACTCGCACATTGGCGAGCGATGGATGCGGTAAACGAAGCGTCCGTTCTCAAATCGAGCGTACTCCGTCTGCAATATCACATTGACGTCTCTTTATAGATACGATAACATAAGGCTAAAATAGACACACCCTGTAAAACACTGAAACACACATTATCTCAATACGAAATATCAGCTTAGTTATTTCACTACCTAGGACATACTGGCAGCTAGATTTGCTCTTACCTCCACCTTCTCCACCACCTGCTTGCCGAAGCTGCACACCTTGGTGGAACACGTGATTGTCATGTTCTCACTGCTCTCGTATCTGCAAACAACGTGCCCATGAGATTCACGTGCTATGGTTAGCTTACCGGTACACAATGAATGCACGAATGTAACGGGAATGCATAGAGTTGCCTGGAGGCATTTATTAATATTAAGATCTCACAAAGGACTCGTGCTGCGGGAACAACAGTACTCGTGAATGCTATGTATAGCTGTGTATGGATTCAGAAACGTTTGTAATTTGCAAATACTCTGTGTGAGTGGATGTGTATGGTGATTTTCTCACCATACTGATTACAGTGTATTGGGTGTTTCAAGCATGCTATCACTGCATTTAAACATTTCACTTTTACTAACTGCCTTCACATACTGTGCAAATCATCTGATAATGAACAAAAATGCAAGAGTTTCACTATGTCACACGTCTATGTGTTTCATGTGAGAGCGTGGCAGGCACTGTAGGTCATACACGTACATGCTCGTGACACCATAGAATGCTCCGGCTTCATCCTGAATGTTTGTGTTGAGGTCCGCCTGAATAACAGATAATTACAAAAACTATTACACTGTTGGACAACAGGGAGTCTTTCATTACACCGGAGCAAGTACTAGAAATGCACTTTCCTCCGCAATAGGTATTTTCCCACAATCTGGCTCTGGTGTAATCAGTTTAAGTCAAAAGTTACAGGTGTTGAGCAAATGCAGGTCCATAATCCTTTTTCTGACACCGTTGGTACAGATGTGCCTTCGTTGTATATCAAGATAATATCTTAGCAGGGTCTGTGGCAGCACCCATGAGCAAGCACATTAATATATATGCATCAAACATAATTATTAACACATTGAGTGAGATAACTAAAGACTATAAATAGTAGTATTAGTTTAATTGTACAGCAATAATTTTATAATTGAAATAGCCGGATAAATATAGACCATAAATACTCTATTACAGTGATGGCAATGTGACATATGGCAGCGTTATTACACGTTCGATGCCACGTTCATGTATAAGAGTGACACTCCACTAAAAAACAGATTTTGTTCAGCTTTTGTAATTATGGAATTGCAGATAATGGTTTATGGACCTGTACTGCTACAAAAAAACGTATGCAGAAGTTATCGCAGCAACTTACCCAAAATTTGACAAGGAAGAATGCATACTGGGGTCCTTTTTCATACAAATCCCGCAAGCCTCCTTTTTTCTCTGGAAACTTGTCATATATCTGCCTGATATCCACTGCCTGTATAAATATAGCGATTGGGGGGAATTCTCATTGTGAAATGCAAATAATTCTAAAGCTGTAATTCAACATGTAAGTTAAATAGGCAAAAGAATGTATTTACTAACTCTGTGTGTGTCTACTGTATATTCACCATTTATAATATTAGATTAGCACTATTAGTTAATAAAAGTTTGTCGTAGCCTACCTCCGGTGGTTCCGAGAAATCTGAACTAGGCCCACCAAGATGTACAAATAAATGTTTGTTATACTGAAACAAAAAAAAGTTGTCGATTACAATGCTTATATTTAATGCAGTGAACAGAAAACATTACGACATTTTAACGTAACAAAACAAATGATCACCAAAGATAACTTTGATAAAAAATAATTTAATTAAATAAAATTAAACTCCGCTTTTAAATAGAATTGCTCCATTTGATGCACGTGTAGTTTAATCAGCTTTCTGATACGCCGCTACACAATCAGTATTTATACAACATTAATGTATCACCAAGCCATTTGTGACCACGAGGCTTGTGCATTGCTTACTGAGTCAGAGTCGTGTTGTTGATCCATGAAGGCAGAGAATTCTACCAGCCGGATTTTCTCTGTACCGATGCAGCAACCCTCCCAAGGTATAGAGGGTGCCCCTTGGGAGTAAGGCTGAGTGATAAAAGGCTTGATGCTACAATGATAACACGAGCCAATTATTAGCATTTCGTAACATTGCCATTCTCAAGAAATTCACTATTTATGACAAACCAACTAACTGTAAAAGTATGTTGTCTGCAAATACTTTTATTCCACACTGGTTACATTACAACACTTGTATATGATTGCACAATCACCAAGCCACCAGATAATACCGCAGGGGTCGAAATAAGCGATGGTCCGATGGTCCGGGGCCATCAAATAATCAGAAGGACCATCAGATTTTCAAAGTCAATGGTCCGACGGACCATTGAATATTTTGGTCCCATTTTACGGTAATTTTCTTTCAAGTTTCCACGTGCAATATTCCAAGGATAGTGAGGATTATGTTGAAAAGGAAGATGAACAAATATTAGATAAGATGGACATGATGGAGTGTGCCAAGAAGGCTTATAATCGCTTGAATTAACTGCTTGACTAAAGGAATGTTAACTGTATTAAATGAATGAATGTGCTTCTAAGAAATATTTGAGACATACTATATTCCGGTGTTATGGGTTCAACTAAATTCTACGGAAACAACTGTATTAACCAATATACTCTTAAAGTGAATAAACAATTACTGTATCGTTTAATACATTCATTGTAGGTGAATAATTAAACCATTTTATCACCATGTAAAATCTATTTCTTACGCTTGCACGCCGCATTACTATTAGAGAACAATTTGAAACTTAGGAGGACCATCTAAAATTTAGGAGGACCATCTAAATTTCAAACTATATGGTCCTGTGGACCACCTCTTTTTTCTCCTTATTTCTACCCCTGATACCGGCAAAACTGGGACGGGTTTATTCACAGTGTTATTGTATATTCCTAATGCATTTCAGAATCCAAAAGTGCTAGGGTCAATAGACCATGACAACTTTTTATTAGGTATTCATGTTACTAATAAGATATATACTTACTTTTCAGCTCCTCTTCTTTCTGAGTAGCCTTGTTGTAACATCTAAAAGCAACAACAATTTTACTAGGGCATGTTAGAGACTATTTAGGTCTTTAAAAAGTTAGAATTGTTAAATGAGTAAAATTTACCACTCAGCATGATAAAGTGAACCCCTGATTACAGTGGGCTATCCTACCATAATCACATCCATATATGTGCACATACTACTAGGTCAATATAGTATAATTGAATTACTATGCTTAGTTCTACAAACACGAATACAATAAAATATGATATGACTACAGTCAAACTTGGGTTAGAACACATGCTTTCTGTAAAGAATTTCTGTTGGATGTCAGTTCTAAAGTGGAACTACCTCTATAGATCAGACACCTGTTTATATAGGAATATTTTTTGGTTGCCCTTTGAGTGATCTTTATACACAGATTTGACTGTATTTATTTAAATATTAGTTCTTCGTACATGTACTGGTTGTGAGTTGGGGAACTGCTGGCGGGTGTTGCCACCAGACCCATACAGTCCCATCACCCCTGCAGAAGCACCGCCGACATTCTTGTTGTGTATCGCTGTTGCCGAAACGATCTGAGCCGACGACATACTGGCTAACGACTGGAGTGCCCTCTCCTTTGCACTGTGATCCTGCATACAATCCAATAATTATTTTTTAATGAGATAATAGTTCACTGTTGCTGCATCACCAGTCCCCAAAAGTATAATTTTATGGAGCATCTGTTATTTAATACTACTTATATCAGGAGTAGATAATAGGGAAGGAGTGTGACTTCAATAAACAAGGGAAATTCGTCATTTACTAGCCTTATAATACCTACGATTTACTACGCGTAACTCATCCAACTTGAGCTCAAATCGTACACAGTACATTCGCCTAGCATCGTGCGAAATCGTTTCCTCATATACACCCGCAATCCGTAGATACAGACGAAAACGTACGACACGATTATCCATTCTTTGGCCAGCAAAATCGATGAGTTCAGAGAGCCATTTGAAACAAAAGGCAGCTACTAACACTCGGCGATGCGGTGTGGCTCGCTGGGAGATTGCTGCTGATTGTGGTGGGCGTGCGTGCGTGGTACATACAGGTGCATACAGCTGTATGCCGGTATGACGGTATGCCGGTATGTAGCTGTATGCCGGGTCAAAGGTTATCTCGCCGAGTGTTGCGTTGATGTCCAATCTCCCAGCGAGTCACACCGCATCGCTGAGCGTTAGTAGCTGCCTTTTGTTTCAAATGGCTCTCTGAACGCATCGATTTTGCTGGCCAAAGAATGGATAATCGTGTCGTACGTTTTAGTCTGTATCTACGGATTGCGGGTGTATACGAGGAAACGATTTCGCACGATGCTAGGCGAATGTACTGTGTACGATTTGAGCTCAAGTTGGTTGCGTTACGCGTAGTAAATCGTAGGTATTTTAAGGCTAGTAAATGACGAATTTCCCTTGTTTATTGATGTCACACTCCTTCCTTATCATCTACTCCTGACTTATATATATATATAGGTAGTTATTATTCAAAGGAAAAGAACAGAACAACATTTAACCTGTAATTTCACCCACATATTATCTTTTTAAAACCATTTACAAGACCAAATAACATCAGCTCACTTTTATTTTTGACTGAAGCTCTCTAGATTTCTTTCTTGCCAAAACCTGGATATGACTGGACACTTGCTTTCGGGTACGGGTCTTTCCTGTACGTAACTTGATGTAGCGAGCTATCAACTCATTACGACCTGTTAATCAACGACAAAGCAAGAACACAAAGCTTTGAGTGCATTGCAGTAGATGTATGTATACGACCACACTTAGAATCTGGCTTTTCCACAGCCGAAGCCAACCAGATTCAGCTACGAAGGAATGAGTGGCAAATTAGCTGGCTACAAACCAACACAAAAATGTGAGCTATGCTAAGAATGCAACATCATCAGGCACACTGTTGCTTCATAGCTTCCATTACAAAATCAATACTTCCTATTGTCACTGGAGACATTAGGAATAATTACTTTCCTTTGAAAAGCTGTATGGGGCATGCACGATAAACCTCATGGATAACATTAACTTCTCTCCAAGTGAAAAACATTAATGTCATCTGAGCCTTGCCTGCCTAATACTATGCGAGTTCTAACTCAACAGTGTCCATTCCCGGCTGGATGCATGGTATTCGATTAGGCTCATTTGGTTAAATCATTGAACTATAGGTGCAAAATTAGCACCCGCAAAGGAGAGAATATTCTGCCTGGGCAAATTCGGGGGAATATTCTGCCTGGGCTTCAAGCTAAAACTATATGTATGGCTGGTCACTTCGGTGTGTGTATTGTGGATAAGAGGACATTACTTGCAACTGGCATCACTTCATCACGAAGTGGTGCCACCTATACCTCCTTATCACATACTACATAGTGGTATCACCTACGTTTCATTATCACATAACTGCATAAAAAGATGAACAGGTTCAGCTATCGGTAAGACATGGGTAATTGGCTGGTTACATAACCATCATAAAAATGTGAACAATTCTGAGAATCGCATGTCATCATGCAGACTGTTTCACAATGGGTTCACTGTTGTCTGTAGCACATCCATACTATATATAAGCAGGGATAGAAATTAACTTTATTACAATGGAGTCTAACGAACTCCCTGCCCTCAAAAAGGGGAGTCCGCAGTCTTAAGTTCAAAATTAAAGATATTAAAGGGATCGTTTACTCTAGGTTCTAGGGTTATTTTCAGTTAATTTAGGTTAAAATTACGCTATATAAAAAGTTTCATGGTTCAATCACCATTAGAAATATTGTGAAAAAATGTTTTAAAACTAACGACTAGTTTTATTACAACGACAGTGGCGTCACTCAAAGCGCACGATCTGATAAGTTGCGCAAAACCACTTTTCAGCCAAGGGCTACAGACCGAGGGTGTTTCTTATTTATTAATTTAAAAGCAAAAGGATTGTAATATCTTATAAACGACATATAGTTTCGATTATAAATTAATATGGATAAATTTGCCCTAAAATGAATATCGTTCGGTTAAATAACATTTAGGTATAAATATAATTGCACTTTTGTAATGAGCCCTCGGTCTATAACGTTCAAAATAAATTGTCAAATACGCAACTTTTTCGGGGTGGCAGCACGGTCGCGGGTGTCATGGCGCCGTTCAAATTTCGTAGCGTTGATGTGTAATTAATTATAACTATTAAATTAGGTATCTGGTAACAAATACGTGTGGGTATAGACAATTTGTTATACAGTAAGTACAGTTGTATGCAGTAAAATCCTAGAATCTACTATCCCTTTAAAACAATAACGCATACGTGCTTATTTTGAAGAAACATGCGGTTGCACGTCTGCCAAATTTTCTTGGGATATTTGCTGAAAAAAATACGGTAATTCCACGAGGCCGTGCTATGGAACTAACTAGTTAGTATATAGCAGAATTTTCAGGGAGTCCCACGGACTCCTGGTTATGTCAAATCAGGGAGTACGACAGTAAATCAGGGAGTATTTGACTCTGGACTTGGTTAATTTCGCACCCTGTATAAGTGAGATGTCTACAAGGAACGTGCATACGTGCACTCGCATGTACACATGGCTCACATGCTGGCTTACAGAACTCCTCCCAAAGCATGTCGTGCCTTGTAAAATTTAATTTACTAACTGATTGGGTGTGAAAATTATACATTTCCATATAGTGTGCAGTGTTTCCCCTAGCCAAAAAGGTCTGCAACTGCAAGGTGGTAAATGTTTTTTCTGATGTGTTTGCGTGTTTCGAGGTCCTAGCAAAGCGAGCAGTGCGGGTGCTGGCCAAACTAGGGGGGACCGGGGCATGCTACCCCCCAAGAATTTTTTTTTTAAATGATGTAAATTGGTGCATTCTAAGCTATTCTGAACACATTGTATGAGACTCTTGAATCTCTTTTTCAAGTTGTCAAAAGTTTTGTCAGCGAGGTGGTGTTTTGGACAAATTTCTGTGTGGCAGCTCAGAATTTGAGCGAGGCGGCCTGCCTCACTCTTATGAAAATGCAGGGGAAACACTGGTATGTACAAACATAATACATTTACATGTACTGAGCAGCTGCAAACATACACTTACATGTACTAAGTCGGTGATAAAATTCTACATTTACAAGTATTGAATAGGGTGGAATATTATACATTTATACGTAATCAGTAGGTGCCAATATTATACTGTTACATGTAGATTTAAACATTGTACATTTGTGGAGAGTACATAAATTATTTATAACATGGGACAGAATTCTATCGAAGGTGTAACATATACAGAGAATAATGAAATGGCATTGCACAGTATGTGTAGTTCATATGATAAAATTATACCACATATACAATAAGTAATGGAATTATAATATAGTACATCTAGTGAAGTTTTGTTTATTTGTGGATGTGACTGAAACATCTGAATAGCAGATCTTGTCACAGACAGTACATACCATACATCTTGCCCTCATCAGATAGGATGATTTTACGTCGCCCACAGGGAGGGTATATGGCCAATGCCTCATGGAAACTCTGCTCAATATCAGGTGACCAGATACCTTCCGCCTCACTGATGTCCCCCTTGCCATCACCTTCCGCCTTTACACACCCCTCATCATCATCTTCCATTGTGTCATCGCCTGCCCAGGACATGTCTGAAACAAATTTATAACTCTCACTCTAAACGCAATCAGTGTAACAGACATGGCACATGCATGTTTACATGCTATACAAGCACATTGTATGCGCATCTGCGGGAAATACCTGGACCTCGGGTGATACTCCATTAGGAGTGTTCCCAACTATGTCATTAATGGTCATAATAACATATATATATATATATATATGGTCATATATTAGTTTGTGGTTTAATGTCATTTAAGTTAGGGTTAGGGTTAGGGTTAGGATTAGGATTATCAATCATTAATCATTAATCGTTAATAGTAAAGTTGGGAACACTCCTAATGGAGCGTTAGCCTGGACCTCTGCGGGATGATATAACCAAATTTTACTAAATCGCCCAGGAGTAATGCTATTACTAAATTGTGTATTATTCTAGCATGAATGTTTAGTGATCACAGCCTATAGCTATACACAACCATGTTTGCCTTTCTTCACCTACTGTTAAATGTACAGTAGGTTGAGTAGCAGTAGAGCAGCCTGAGCTCACAAAACAGAGCAGCTGCACATGCTATCTGATACTGCTGATAGTGATGGTAATGGATTTAGTGAAGTGAGGGAATATATTTATTTAGATTTCATCACTAAGAGGGAAAAACATTTTATAAATTACAATAAACTCAAGAAATTATTCACGAATGCAATAGCCAATATGTCATGGTTCTCATGCATTGGAAATGCAGGTATCTGTGAAACACGCGAGTCGTCCGAAAACGCCGTTACGCGTTGACAAACGGCAAACGAAAAACGAAGGGGGGACCGACTAACACTGAATAACAAAGCCGTTGTATTTTAGGTGCGCGAGTCATGCACAAGCTCAGCAACTCGACAAAATCTAGCGTTATACCACACATGAGTACGAAATCTACAATCTAAACCTACTCACCAATAATGTAACGATACACGAAGTGTGAACAGCAAGGTGAGAAACAATATTTAACACCTGAAAACCACGAAAGAATGCCAAGAATGAACGAAATATGTCGGGAACGTAGTTACGCATCCGGGTGCGCGCAGGCATGTACCATTACATGGATAGGGGTGGAGGTAGGAGTAAACTTGAAATCAGAGAAGTCTAAGCGAAACGATGATGAACATAATTTATTTATACTTGCTTTTACTCACTGATCTTACACAATTTTAATTGAAAAGAACTAAATATGTGTAATTATAGAAATCATAACAAATTATAACATAGGTCTAAATACTTATGCAGTAATATATCTGACATCAGAACCATTTATTCACAAAAGTTACATATTGATTTATATTTACATTTCACAAGAAAACACAGTGGAAGTTTGTCCAAAGGTTGTCTAACAAATGCTAACACGTCATTACATTATTTTAAAATAGAAGAAGATTTAATCACGAACCTATGCAAGTTGACCCAAATCAAGTGAATTGCAATGGAATAATTTGGATGGGAATCGTTAAACTATATTTTGTAATTATATACCGTATATGTTATGTATACATATATATGTATATATATATATATATATACATATATATATATATATTGCATAATTAACCACAGAATTTTGCACTGGATATAAAGAAGTAACACTAAATGGTGCTATATAGTCAAAGACCCTATACAAACAAGGCAACTATGACACCATGCAAATCTAAAGTACTGTCTTGTATTCCATTTTCATGATGATATAGTGAAAATTATAATTATGTTTGCATATGTAGCAGCGGATCGATGGCAAATTTAATGAAAATTTGTGTTTAATTTTAAGTGTTTAATCGTCCTGCATATCACTTACCATCATCACTCTGAACAAAATGACAAAACACGAAATTCCACAACAACTTCTCTATGCTTCAGCAACGACTTTACCAGTTTAGGTGAAGCACTTGCATTTCTACACACCAATGTTACTGAACATTAGGGCAATATAGTAGCATCTCAGCATTGTACATGTTACAAAATCATCTGTAAACCCCTTTGCTTCACATTTTAGACACGACTACTGGAGCTGAGAGGGTCTATGTCCACCAGGGTACTACCGGAACGTACCCTGGGTACGGTCCGGTATACCGGAACGTACCCTGGTACTATCTAATATGTCGGACCGTACCTCGCTTACTCCACTAACGAGTCTAGGAAGTCGCCTATGCCTACGCCTACTCCCTAACCCTAACCATATCAGATAGTTACCTCAGGTACATATATGTCGCCTATGCCTACGCCTACTCCCTAACCCTAACCATATCAGATAGTTACCACTACCAGGGTACGTTCCGGTATACCGGACCGTACCCAGGGAACCCTCCGATAGTACCCTGGGGGACATAGACCCTATGAGCACTACGGGAAGTACATTAAAGAGTCACCACATGTCGTACACATTCTGCAACATTCATACCACTCGAAATATATGATAAAGGATAGGGTATGCAAACATTGCTGTGCCTGTAAAATAAAGCCAGCCAAACGTGGATATGCCATCTGGTGAGGTCCCTATGCACTTCCAATAATGTAGAGTAGGCAAACCGCCAGCAGCTATAGGGATGATAACCAGATTATTAGTGTAAGTATAATCCCCTGTCAACTGTCCCGTATCTGTAATGCATTTTTATTTTTAAAGTCAAAAGTCAAAGTTAAATATAATATAAATTCCGATACTTATGTATACCAATAGCATGTTACCACCACTAATGTTACCACAGAGAAACTACATGCATAGCTTCTTTATGAAATGACATACACAGATGTCGATTTTCACTGGTGAATTACAAAACAACTGGTTAAAGCAAGATCAAGTGGGATCATCATCATCATCATCCAATTTACCGTACACGTTACACACAGTGCAGCCAACCTGCTGTGCTGCTCACCCATGGTGCAGCCAACTTGTTGCATTACTCACACATTGTGCAGCCAAGCTGATGTGTTACTCACACATGGTGCAGCCAACCTGCTGTGCTGCTCACCCATGGTGCAGCCAACTTGTTGCGTTACTCACACATGGTGCAGCCAAGCTGATGTGTTGCTTACACATGGTGCAGCCAACCTGCTGTTACTCACACATGGTGCAGCCAACCTGCTGTGTTGCTCACACATGGTGCAGCCAACCTGCTGTGTTGCTCACACATGGTGCAGCCAACCTGCTGTGCTGCTCACACATGGTGCATCCAACTTGTTGCATTACTCACACC
>NW_014577235.1:84810-107978 GCF_000485595.1 Priapulus caudatus
CTCGGAATGCGGAATGTGGCGTTGTGGCTCGTGGGGGGATTGGACATCGACGCCACAATCCACGAGCTAATCATGCGGTAGGCATCATTTGGTTGGCGTGCGTACGTGAAGGCATGCCAGCTATGTACAGAGGTGGCCTGTGTAGCTGTGTACCGGGTCAAAGGTTATCTCGCCGAGTGTTGATGCCTAATCTCCCAGCGAGCCACATGCCTCGCTCAGTTAGCAATAGCGCGTTAGGTAGATGCCTTTTGTTTGAATTACAGGCGCGCAATGGGGTGGATTGATGGCCAGAGAATGGAGAATCGTGTCGTACGTTTTAGGCTGTATCTACGGATTGCGGGTGTCTACGAGGAAACGATTTCGTACGATGATGGGCGAATGTACTGTGTCCGATTTGAGCTCAAGTTGGATGAGTTACGTGTAGTAAATCGTAGGTATTATAAGGCTAGTAAATGACGAATTTCCCTTGTTTATTGATGTCACACTCCTCCCTATTATCTACTCCTGATATTATCCATATATAACATATAAGCAAACCTATAACATAGTTCATACAGGAGGACTGAAATTTTTTCCAAGGACTTTTCAAGGACTTTTTATCGGAAATTCAAGGACATTTTATCGGAAATTCAAGGACATTTTATCGGAAATTCAAGGACATTTTATCAGACATTTTATCGGAATTCATACACAGAACAAAAACTACCTGGATTAATTTAATAACCCCATTCTTAATCACTGCATGTCACCTCTAAAACTTACCTGGATCACATTAATAAACCCTTCTAAACACTGTCACTTCTACAACATGCCTTGATTTACTGACTGATTTTACTGACTTACTGTAATTTGTGATCATCATTTAACTGTCTATCGTGTCGATAGCTTTTTAAGCTCATTTAACTCAATTTTTATTGACGTTTGCACATTATTGATGGTACAAAATTTCTTTTTATTACACTTGCAGGCAAGGATTCTTTCTAAAAATTCAAGGACATTTTCATGAAATTCAAGCACTTTTCAAGCACAAAATCAACATTTACTAAATTCAAGTACTTTTCAAGGACACCCCTCAAATTCAAGGACTTTTCAAGGACTGTGCGAACCATGTATAAAAGAGATGATGACAAATTTAAAGAGCTTTTCTTACCCAAATTGCCAGATTCACTCTCTTTCCCCCAATATTTAGTTTTTTAGTTAAGAATGATGCCTGAAAAACAAAACAAAAAAACAAATTAAACAAATAATATTTTTAGTGAGTTACTAGTAGTTGTATATACACTTTTCACACATTTATAAATATGACTATTGAATAATACGATACGGAATTCAGTGTTACAATAATACAATATGAACATTGCAGTTTGTCTTTACAGAAATTTAGTGTCACAAGTGGCACATAATATCAGGAGTAGATAAAGAAGGAGAGCGTACAAGGGTAAAATGCTGAAACCATGCTGCAGTATTAGTCGAATTAATAAACTTTTCCCAGCTGCATTTCACTTGGCTTGTCACTCACAAACACACCTGCAGTTTGAAGGATGCACAAAAATACGCTACTTGAATTGTTACCACATTACAGATGGTATTTGGACATTCAAATTAACCTTAAAAACTCACACAGCAAAGGCACAGCAAGTACAATTCGTTAATAGAACACTGATGAGAATTTGTGGTTGTCTGAGCACTTGTGGTTACACACACAGGCATGAGCTAGTAGAATATAACTGTACATATTCCCAAACATTCTCGATAGTTTTACATACACTATTACTTACTGCTATTTAATAAAAAAAATGTTGCTAATTGGATTTTAATGTAATAAACAAGATTTTCACTTGCTGTTAACCACATAGTGCTTTATATTAAATAACAGAGACGACTAGCTAATTAATGACTGCCAACATGTCTGCTTATACATAACAATCGCACAGTATGCAGTTGTACATTAATAGTTGAAATGCCCATTTCAGCAGTCTAATAATAGCAGATTTTATTGTGCAGTAACAAAATAGTTTTAAACATGTCCAAGATATCATCCACCGAAAAAGGTATGAATATGAACTCGCATCACTTGTAAAGACAACCAGTGTTGCAAATGTCATTCTTTTGTCTGTCACCCTGCATTTAAATAGTAACAGTATTTTGCATATATTCAGATAAAACACTCACACAATCCAAAATTGGGAGTCATAACCAATATATAACCTCGCATTTTCTTGCTACTGTAAGATCATGAACATAGGTGCACATCTATGATCATGGTAATGTGCTGCGCTATCTTTCCTGTACATAGCATATATAGTACAAGCCTACATTTTGTAAAAAGAATTATAATAATATATTTGTCTTCTGGTGAGCATGATTTCTAACCAGATTCATATAATCTTACACTCTCTAATCAGAATGTCTGAGAGTTAACATGCAATGCATTATGAAAACTCTTAAAAGAAAAATCCTTGAATTCTGCGTAAGGTAGCTGCACATATTTCTATAGGGAATGCTTGTTACAGCCTTAGAAAATTACTGGCACGAATAAGGAAATGAGACTTACATTATTTGTTCAATCGCAAAACTGCATAAAGCATGTACTATATAATGGCCATTCTTTTAAACCATACTAGTAGGCTACAATTTTGTGCTGTTCAGTGACCTTTGTATGTGATAGTTATGCCCGCAAAAGCAACAATAGCACCAGCAGCAATAAGACAAGAGAGGACCTATATCCCTGTATTGATGACTGCTGGTGCTGCCACTTTTCATGTCACCCCATTTTATTGCGGTCGTTGTCGAAGCGATTTTATGCTGCATTTTTGTGTCGTGGTCTCAAATTAAGTGGAGGAAAACAATGACGGTAAATGCCAGACAGCCTATAGTCCGTACTCTACAGCAAAGGTACCAAATGGCCAGGTGCTGGCCGACAAAATCACAATTACAGCACGTGTTCACCCGCAGCAGCCTTTCTTCTGATGACTGGAGTCCTCCTCATCATCGACGATCACCACATTCTTACGCTGCGTCGATCTGGAAGCACCAGCTTTCTGCTGTGAACTCTCCGCCGCTGCTGTCTCCAGCATCTCTGCGGGAAGACACAACGACGGCATTTTGGAAAGCCATTTGTACTACGCTTTGGAATTTTCGTTCAAATATTAGCCCCCTAGCAAGCCAGTTAGTACCTACAGATCATGTCAAATATCCTCTATCCGCATTCCATGGTTTGTGTAGAATTGTGATGTGAGCACGGAATCAAAACCCACACCCCTAGAGCTTCAAGAGCCCTGTGAGAATGCGCACACTTAATATGGTAGTAATCAATGCAAAAACGTGAAAGGTGTTTGCCAATAAAACAATTATCAAAAATTAATAAACATGTACAATGCCACTTGCACTCACTTTTAGTAAGGTCGAGAAACATTTCTTCTACTCCTTTATTCAACTTGGCTGAAGTTTGGAAATGCCTTGCACTTACTGAATTCGCATAGCTGTAAAATAGAGATTATATTTATCATAAATAACACCTACCATTATAAAAATGGATGACAGAACATTGAACTGTGAGCATTTGTCCACGAAGTGGTGGCAATTACAAAAGTGTAAACTAAAGTATGATATTAGGATCTAAACGAAAGCTCAAGTGTTGGGTGTGTGTAGGAAAACTCTGTGTGATATGAAAATTGCTGAGGAAATAAATGGGATGTTTTATCATAACTATAACTCCACAGTTTGGTCATCTTTACCTTTCTGCTTCCTCTGCAGTAACATGGCGGTCTTTATCTAGATCAGTTTTGTTTCCAACAATACAGAGACAGACATCTTCTCCTAACATCTTTCGCAGTTCTTTCACCCAACTCTTAACCTGAAAATATGTGTGTTCAGTGTATCATTCTGCCATTCCAGTTACTCATAGACACTTCTCTAACAAGCAAAACACTGTTGTCATGGTTTCACATCAGGACTCGAATTAACCGACGGCACCGACGGCAATTGCCGTCGGTGCCCATGATATCACGATACCTACCTTTTGGAATGAGTCTGCATCTGTTATATCATACACTAAAATTGCACCATTGCTGTCTCTATAATATATTGGCCCAAGTGCATGAAATCTTTCCTGGCCTGCTGTATCCTGAAATAAATATACAATCATTATTTCAGTTCACAAGTCAATGTCATATTATCAGGAGTAAATTAATAGGCGGAGGGAGTGTGCATCATTCAATAAACACGGGAAATTCGTTCTATTGTAGCTAGCCTTGATAATACTCACGATTTACTACGCGTAACTCATCAACTTGAGCTCACAAATCGGACACAGTACATTCGCCTTCATCGCTAGCGAAATCGTCTTCCTCGTAGACATCGCCGCAATCGTAGATACAGCCTAAACGTACGACACGAGTTCTCCATCTCTGGCCATTAATCCAACGCCCATTGCGCGCCTATAATTCAGACAAAAAGGCAGCAACCTGGCTGTGTTTGCTCTCTCGGCATAGCTGAATGTCTGTTGTGGCTCGCAGGGAGATGTGGAGATCGACGCAACACTCTACGAGCTAAATCATTTGGTTGGCGTGCGTACGTGAGGCATGCCAGCTATGTACCAAAGCGTGGCCTGTGTAGCTGTGTACCGGGTCAAAGGTTATCTCGCCGAGTGTTGATGCCTAATTCTCCCAGCGAGCCACATGCCTCGCTCAGTTAGCAATAGCGCGGTTAGGTAGATGCCTTTTGTTTGAATTATAGGCGCGCAATGGGGTTTGGATTGATGGCCAGCGAGAATGGAGAATCGTGTCGTACGTTTTTAGGCTGTATCTACGGATTGCGGCGTGTCTACGAGGAAACGATTTCGTACGATGATGGGCGAATGTACTGTGTCCGATTGAGGCTCAAGTTGGATGAGTTACGTGTAGTAAATCGTAGGTATTATAAGGCTAGTAAATGACGAATTTCCTTGTTTATTGATGTCACACTCCTCCCTATTATTCATACTCCTGATATTATCCATATATAACTATATAGCAAACCTATAACATAAGTTCATTACAGGAAGACTTGAAATTTTTTCCAAGGACTTTCAAGGACTTTTCAAGGACATTTTATCGGAAATTCAAGGACATTTTATCAGACATTTTATCGGAATTCATACACAGAACAAAAACTACCGGATTAATTTAATAACCCCATTTCTTAATCACTGCATGTCACACTCTAAAACTTACCCTGGATCACATTAATAAACCCTTCTAAACACTGTCACTTCTACAACATGCCTTGATTTACTGACTGATTTTACTGACTTACTGTAATTTGTGATCATCATTTAACTGTCTAGCGTGTCGATAGCTTTTTTAAGCTCATTTAACTCAATTTTTATTGAGTTTGCACATTATTTGATGGTACAAAATTTCTTTTTATTACACTTGCAGGGCAAGGATTCTTTCTAAAATTCAAGGACATTTTCATGAAATTCAAGCACTTTTCAAGCACAAAATCAACATTTACTAAATTCAAGTACTTTTCAAGGACACCCCTCAAATTCAAGGACTTTTCAAGGGACTGTGCGAACCATGTATAAAAGAGAATGATGACAAAATTTAAAGAGCTTTTCTTACCCAAATTGCCAGATTTCACTCTCTTTCCCCAATATTTAGTTTTTTAGTAAGAATGATGCCTGAAAACAAAACAAAAAACAAATTAACAAATAATATTTTTAAGTGAGTTACTAGTAGTTGTATATACACTTTTCACACATTTATAAATTATGACTATTGAATAATACGATACGGAATTCAGTGTTACAATAATTACAATATGAACATTGCAGTTTGTCTTTACAGCAAATTTAGTGTCACAAGTGCACATAGTATCAAGAGCAGATAAAGAAGCGAGAGCGTACAAGGGTAAAATGCTGAACCATGCTGCAGTATTAGTCGAATTAATAAAACTTTTCCCGTTTTATTTTGACGATCCTTTGCAGTATTATGATTAAGCTGTCTTACCTGTTGTTATATAAAACAAACGCATGTCCCTACGATGCCCCTACGCTGAGATAATGAGCGGTGAAAATCTGGTATTTTTCGCCGAAACCCACTCGAGATCAGTGTGAACTGCGTCCCTCTCCGCGAATTGTTATAACTTTCGCGGAAACCTCGCGTGTCCCGAATGACGTCTGTTATTGATTGCCATAGTGATGACCCCCACCTGTGCCCACCTCACGTGGATGCTAATAGTAAACTCTGGTAGTATTACGTGAGTCAGTGCCACTATGGCGCTACACAGCGGCGACGGAAGCAACACACTGGAAACACTTCGCAGAGACGAGTCGCAGTTCACACTGATCTCGAGTCTGCGTTTCGGCGAAAATACCAGATTTCCACCGCTCATTATCTCAGCGTAGGGGCATCGTAGGGACATGCGCGTTTGTTTTATGATGACAAGGTAAGACAGCTAATCAATAATACTGCAAAGGATCGTCAAAATAAAACGGGAAAAGTTTATTAATTCGACTAATACTGCAGCCATGGTTTCAGCATTTGACCCTTGTACGCTCTCCTTCTTTATCTGCTCTTGATAATATATAACAAGTGCCGCAGAGCGACAGGGCTCATCTTGTGGCTGGTGTTCTGCTGATAAATTCATTTGTGCATAGCAAGACGTCTTATACATACGTTCATTTCTAACCCAAAAAAACAACACTTCAAACTAGTGTAATAAAATTCCGATAGATGGCGGGCCGCTATCAAAGGCATCGTTGCATCGCGTCAGCAACAAGCATTGCAGCAATGGCAGCTGTCAGTTGACGACGAATTGCAAAAAGCAGGAGCGAATAATTACCATACTATTACTATACATAACGTGGCCGTTCTATGGGTCAGGTAATAAGGTACATTAAACCCTTGCGAGGCACATCTGCGGTTCGTTAAAAATAGCTCAATGGTTGATACAACCAGAGGCAGAGCAGCTCGTGCAAAATTACAATTTACAGCAATACGATAGCAAATATCTCTAAACTAATTCAGATACAAGGTAGGCCAGTGATTAGTGGACCGAATAAGCTCAAGAACGAAATTGATGAAAAATAAGTCCGAAGCCTCATTCCTGGGTAATTATTTGAGTGCTAGTGACTGTATTCCAACTATTCATAATGTGCACTACAGAATCTTATATATAAGTCATGTCATTATCTCCTAAGTAAGCGTTGTTCAAGTAAGAGTTATGTGTGGAATTTCACTGTAAAATGGGAGCTTTCCACACCCACAGGTACTCGCCAACGCAGTTGAGAGAAACAAATCCATGTTTAACCCTCCTCTTGAGGGTCAAAAGGTTATCCGACACTTACTCTTCGCATGTCAGCGGAAAGTACATTTTATGGTCCTTTCAATAAAGCCATAAAAATGCTAGGTCACCGCTGAAAAACTTTTTTGTTTAAATCGCTCTGTCAGACCATGTCCTCAGAAAATGTGTAAAATCTGCCCTGTGCCCCATTGACCTTTGACCTGTGACCTCCAATTTCGGCACAGTGATGGCTTTTCCTACCATGATGCTATACACAGACTATCACAAGCCTAGGTCGAGCCGTTTAGATTTGTGCCGCAATTCTGCATTTCCTCCCTATACCTTAAGTTAAGAAGTGAATGTTCCCCCTTCTTTTACACCTCTTGACCTTTGACCTTTGACCCCCAGCTTCGACATCCCAACTCGTTTTGACGATCCCCCCCGATGTGCCAAATATCGTGACCGTACGTCGAGCGGTTAAGATTTGTGCCCAATTGTTGACGGACGGACGCACGCTCATGTGATTCTACAAGCTGCATCTGACTATGTCAGATGAGCTAAAAACATTAAAAGACCAATAATAGTAAGATCAAAAGCTGATTAACAAAAATATCTTAATAAACTGTTCCTTGCTTCATGGAATAATTCCAGGTGATATATATATAATTATAAAATAACGAAACCATTTCCTGGCTTGGTATTAAATAACCTGTAAAACAAGGGCCCAATCCTAGTTTAGCATGTAATATGCAAACTACGTACAGTGGTCCCAAACTAGAATGGCAATGGCTCGTGCTCCGGTACCCGGACTGGGAGTTCTTAGGGCTCGTGCTCCGGCAATCCCATAATGCATTGCAAAGTCATGGTATCGCTGAATGTCGTCATGTCAACTCATGATTTTTCAATCACAATTCAAATTTGATTTCGCTGTGCCTCTTGCAATGACCCGTTTTCCTCCAAAAACACAAGTGTAGTTCACAGTGTAATACTTCAAATTTTCGTTGCCATTTTCCACTTGTTTCGGTACTCTTTTCTTAGCAGCATTAATGGTCCGTGAATCTTTATGATAATACTAAACAAATTGTGCATTTTTATATTCCATCAAACACTTATTTAAGTCAAAATACGAGGAAAACTTTTGCCAAACAAAAAACATACAAGGTTCGTGTGCCGCCATTTTCTATTGCGCTGAGAATAGCTCTGCATGACTTTGCAGTGCATTCTGGGATTGCAGGAGCACAGATTCGTGGTCCGGTTACCGGAGTACGAACCACTTCGAACTAGGATTGGGACACTAGCACTGCCGCAACACTCCAACACTCTATCAGCTGTAGATTGATGTTTCCTGGTTTTCAATGTTTTAATATTTATATATATATATATACACGAGTATATGATGCTTATTTATGCTCGCGCCAACGCAAGTTGCAACGCTATCGTATGTTATGTCGTTTCGGGTTTTCCGCGTTCCAATCGAAACGCATGCGCAGTGGAAACATGGCGGTTGGCGGTTAAAGTGAAATTTAGGTTCGGCTCTTGAAATTTACACTGTGCACAGCGAACTGAGGTATTAGTTTTAATAACAACGCTGGAATACTATAAGATGAAGGTTATACTTGATACAAAACAAGGCAGAAATGCTTAGATGATTATTTTAGTTGAGATATACGTAATTGTTCGGCAGTTTTTGTAGAGGTACAAGATTATCCAATGATGTCAGGCTGTGTTACGTGTATAACAACACTCAGTGACAGTATATTGACGTTAGTCACACAGCCTGGTCGGGCTAACTGCAAGTATGCTCACAGTAGGTATATATAGGCATTTTGTTGTGAGGTCTATCTATTTTAATGAGTACATTAAAATTAGACTACCTGAAGTGTTGAGATGTGTTTATCATTAAATTTGTTTTCAACATAACGAAGAACCAATGATGTTTTTCCAACACAACCTTCGCCTAACAAAACTATCTTAAAATTAAATGTTCTTCCTGCTCCCGAACTTTCTGCTGTCATCTTGACTTATAAACTCCGTACGTTACTTGAATGCAAAGAGTGTTTCTGATGGTATGGTTAATTAATATAAAAAAGGAAACGTCCAAGACGATTTAGCTATAAATATTAGTTCCTGCTAAAACTTTTCCTCCATGACACATGCAGATGGCGCCCCCTTGCGCGATAGCCTTTTGTTCAACAGTGGGCGTCGTGTTGCGTAGCAACGTTTGCGTTCGAACGCGCGAAAATAGAGCGGGAACGTTCTGTTGCCGTTGGTATTGTTCTAGGTGTTGTAAATTGGGAACAGAAAAAGTACAGATTTTCAGAACTGCAAAAGACGAATAACCAGGAAACATGAGGGAAATTGTCCATCTTCAAGCTGGCCAGTGCGGCAATCAGATTGGTGCAAAGGTTTGTGTAATGCAATTGGATTATTTAGTTAGGAATAGTATTACTATTAGTATTAGTATTACTATTAGTATTAGCCTTGATCACTAAGTCTAAGGTCGTAAGCTAGTCCACGATATGGGTAGAAAATATGGAAAGTAAAACACGAGGATCCATCCCTATAACTTGATAAAGTTAAACGGTTGAGCCGAATGTTACAGTAATTAAAATGTTAAATTATATAGTCTGCTTTGTTTATAGATGTAGACATTTCGGCCCATGTTTTTCGTTTCAGTTTTGGGAGGTGATCTCTGATGAGCATGGCATTGACCCGACTGGAACGTATCATGGCGACTCTGATCTCCAGCTTGAGAGGATAAATGTTTATTACAACGAGGCCACCGGTTGGTTATACCTATGTTTTGAGTTAGCATGATTGTAAATTTTGAAGTCACTCCTGTTATTGCAGATTAGTAGTGGTTTATGTATTTTTAGTTGCTAGGAGCTGATTTTATTTATTTTATTAAAATTTGATTTATTTTCTTAAAATTTAATTTAATTTATTCTTTCAATTCCATTGAACATTATAACATTTAGTCTAAGGACTTGTTTACAGTTTGTCAAAGTGGTAAATAGATAGATTTCACATGTGACCCGCTCCAGCAAAACCAGGATTAAGTAGGAAATTCTACAAATTGAGTTATGTGCATATCTGAATAGATCATTTAATTACCTTTAAAATGATATATAATATTTGGCTATATCTAAAGAATTGACCAATCTACAGCAATTAGAAGATCGGAAACCGACTTATTCCGGAATATGCAGCTTTTGAGATAAAGCGTTCTGGGTAAGGGGCCCAGTCGGGGATGAGCGGTCAGGGACCTGTCAACATTTTTTTTTTTTTTTTTTTTTTTTTTTAATTAAAAATAACCATAATAATCTAGAGATATCTGAACCTATATATCCGGATTAAATATGCACTTAGGAACTTATTTTTGTAAAAACCTCATTTTTGTCCAGGTAGGCCATTTTCAGCATTGACATGTGTGCGCGCGCTCACTACTCAAAACATTGACTTGCGACTTAGTTCGTATTATGCTGGAGCGGGTCACATATAGTTTGTTTTCATCTCACAGTGAAATTGTTTTTGTTGGTATACCCACGTGGGGCATGGCACGTGACTTTAGAGGGAAATGGTTATTTCTGCTTGTGGGACAGGTATGCAAGTATTTGCCACAATAGTCTACAGGTAATGCATAGGGGTTCACCAAAACTGATCTGGCCAGATAGTTCCAGCTGGAACCATAATTTGAGAGAGTTGACTCGTCAAAAGAAATTTGCCATAATGGGAACTTTTTCCTAGACAATAAAGTAAAACTAGTGACACATAGAGGTTTAGCCACAGCATTCACGTGTTTATTCAGTCATAATTATATGAATTATTTATACAGACCATGTGATCGTGTTCTGTGCAGCAAAATCTATGCATTAACGCTAAGTTTTGAGAATGAAACCGCTTCCATTGACGTCTATTGTATTCTTCGTATAGTAGACTTCCACATGGTGTAAGCATGCAAGTGGATTTCATAGCATAATGAAATATTAGTAGATACCTCCTGAATTGCTTGAATGTGATTATTTGTGAATTTACAGGTGGAAAGTATGTTCCCCGTGCTGTGTTGGTTGATTTGGAGCCTGGAACTATGGATTCTGTACGCTCTGGCCCATTTGGACAAATTTTTAGACCTGACAACTTTGTCTTCGGTAGGTACTTGAATCACAAAGCACTTAATTTTTAAATATACAGTCATGAGAATTTTCCGCGGATTCGCGGATTTCCGGGTTTTGGTTTTCATTTTAGTCATTCTTGAGATTGATGCAAAAATACTAATAACAAGTTTAGGGGGGTAAGGTGTACTTTTTTGTCAAAATGGATGCCATTTTTAATTTCAACTTCATAAAAAGTCAGGAAAAGTACATCAAATTTTACACAGAAGTAACGGAACTCCAGATAAATATCGCGGTGTATCTATGTAATGTAAATTAAGTTAGTTAAATCTTTCCTGCGCCTATATGGCGCATAGGGCGGTGCCTATCTCCGTTTCAGTAACCCTGAGGCCCTGCAGCAGCTGCTTTCACAGTAAATACTACAGTAGGGGGTTAGTCCACTGGTACTATAATAATGTAAATTAAGGCATGCTTTAAAGGCATAATTCGACCATCGATTATGCAAAGTTGACGAATGCTACAGTAACTGGCACCTTGTGTAGTTAATAAGTACATTACCTTATAGCCAAACGCGTATTAGTTTGTCCAAATTAGGGGGGTAAGGTGTACTTTTTTGTCAAAATGGATGCCATTTTTAATTTAAACTTCATAAAAAGTCAGGAAAAGTACATCAAATTTTACACAAAAGTAACGGAACTCCAGATAAATATCGCGGTGTATCTATGTAATGTAAATTAAGTTAGTTAAATCTTTCCTGCGCCTATATGGTGCATAGGGCGGTGCCTATCTCCGTTTCAGTAACCCTGAGGCCCTGCAGCAGCTGCTTTCACAGTAAATACTACAGTAGGGGCCGGGTTAGTCCACTGGTACTATAATAATGTAAATTAAGGCATGCTTTAAGTTAACCGTGTCACATAAAACATTGAAATTTTCATAGAAAATGACAAGACTGAATTGTTAGTCACGAAATTAGTCTTTTACTAAGAACAGAATACACTTACAATTTTCCCCAGAATGCATGGAAATGGCCTAGATCTGCCCTTCCAAATTTCAAAAATTTCCTGGGGGGGGGCATTCCCCCACACCCCCCTAGCAGGACAATGTGCCACGCACACTGTTATCGTGCCTTCGGCACGAATTGCAATATTTCCTCCAAAAACATCTCAACCTGTTCTCATGCCTGAATATAGCAGCAATGACCGTTGGGGTATTTGACTGCATTATTTGATAGATCAGATATTATTGTATTTTTATACCAGTTGAATTTAATTAAATACCTTTTAAATAGTTTCTTGTCTTATAAATTCTTTTTGGCTTCAGGTCAGAGTGGGGCAGGGAACAACTGGGCGAAGGGTCACTACACAGAAGGAGCAGAGTTGGTTGACTCTGTTTTGGATGTGGTGAGGAAGGAAGCTGAGAGCTGCGATTGCCTGCAAGGATTCCAGCTGACACACTCATTGGGAGGAGGCACTGGTTCTGGCATGGGCACACTTCTCATTTCTAAAATCAGGGAGGAGTACCCAGACCGAATCATGAACACCTTTTCTGTTGTACCATCACCAAAGGTTTCGGACACTGTTGTTGAGCCATACAATGCCACCCTGTCTGTCCATCAGCTCGTTGAAAACACAGACGAGACATACTGCATTGACAATGAAGCCCTCTATGACATCTGCTTCCGCACACTCAAGCTGACCACACCCACCTATGGTGACCTGAACCATTTGGTATCAGCCACCATGTCTGGAGTCACCACCTGCTTGCGCTTCCCAGGTCAGCTGAATGCCGATCTGCGCAAACTTGCCGTCAACATGGTTCCATTCCCGCGTCTCCACTTCTTCATGCCTGGTTTTGCTCCTTTGACCAGCCGTGGCAGTCAGCAGTACAGAGCCCTGACTGTTCCTGAGCTCACCCAGCAGATGTTTGATGCCAAGAACATGATGGCCGCATGTGATCCTCGCCATGGCCGCTACCTGACGGTTGCCGCCATGTTCCGTGGCCGTATGTCGATGAAGGAGGTTGACGAGCAGATGCTGAACGTGCAGAACAAGAACAGCAGCTACTTTGTCGAGTGGATCCCAAACAACGTCAAGACCGCTGTCTGCGACATTCCACCCCGCGGTCTCAAGATGTCAGCGACCTTCATCGGCAACTCCACTGCCATCCAAGAGCTGTTCAAGCGCATCTCTGAGCAGTTCACCGCCATGTTCCGCCGCAAGGCTTTCCTCCATTGGTACACTGGTGAGGGCATGGATGAGATGGAGTTTACTGAGGCAGAGTCCAACATGAACGACCTCGTTTCTGAATATCAGCAGTACCAGGATGCGACTGCAGAGGAGGAGGGAGAGTATGATGAAGCTGAGGAAGAAGCTGAAGAGGCATAAATATACCAACTTGCAATTCCATTGTAAAACCTGCTATATGCTGCCTGCTATATTTTTTATTATTTCTAAGTCAGGTTTTTAAAAAAAATTGGAAATGACAATATAAAAATGCAAAAATAACAAGTATTATGAGGCCATTCTGGTTAAATCTTGTATCATTATTTTTAATATTGGCACCCAAATTTTTTAGTATGGCAGTGTGGAATTTTAATACAAAAATACAATATGGTAAACAATTGCTTTTATGTTATTAATTAGCTTATACTTATACATTTGATGCAAGGTTGAGTTAAATGAATATTAATTAACATAAATTTGTCTCACACGTGTGTACTCATGATAGAAATTACGTTTACTAATTTTAATCGAAAGATAAAACACTTGTAGTGAGATAATCGGGGGCGCGTTTCACCAACGTTCGTTCGCTATTTTAAAAGTTGATCGGTAAATAGCGAAGAACACGTCCGCGCGTGTTTCACAAAGCTCCGTTCGCTAAAGTTATTCATTATTTAGCGAACAACTTTGGTGACACCTCTGCAGGGTCTCGGTAAATTTAGCGAAGGACTTGCGGTTTATTTAAACCCTATAAAAACAATGTAGCGCAGTGTGCGCTGTATATTGTCGCAGCGATGTTGCGGAGGTTGTTTCAGATAAATGCACCTAACTTTACTACAAACGATAGTGCCTATATAGGCACACTATTCGCGCGAATACAAGCTCGTGCCCGTGCTGTACACACATACACAGGCAGACTTGCCAATCTCTCAATTCGTCTGCTAAAACGCGCGCCTGGTATCTACTTTAGGCTCCGTTTCGCCTGCCTGTCGAATAGAAAGAATATCGAAATGTTATATGTTTTACTCTAATCTTTCAATAGTTCATAATATATTGTAATGTGTGTTGTGAGTCTTTACACGCTATCGATGTCACAGATTTACATGCAAGTGTAGTTTGCAAACCGGTTGTCGAACGAGAGCCTGAGCATTGACAGATGTGACACACGCGTTAGCAGGTAGCAAGCTCCGAGAATATAGCACCCATGCGACACAGCAATTAGCACGCACCTACCTAAAACACTTAGCACTTATTTCGAGTAACTCTTATCGCCGACATCACAACTGCAAGCAGCGTATAGTATATGAGCACAACTGCACAACTGCACGCAGCGGAATGTAGCGTGACGCTCAAGGGGTCATTGTCGTATCAGGTATGTACCCGAGGTACATATATGTATACACAAAGTGTACCAGACTTGTACTACAGAAGTGTACCCTAACCCTAACACTAATCCTAACCCTAAACATACCTCATGTAAAAATATAAACATAATACTAAACAACCTAAAACTGCCTCGGGTACATATCTGTAGTACCTGATACGACAACGACCCCATCTGCTATAGTGACAACCATGGCAAACCTTTTATTGTATCAAGCTTATATAATCGAGATAATGAAAGACGACATTTACGAAGAGAAAGAGTTTTCAGAGACAGAACACAACCGTTTGATGCCTACAATGATGCTTGCTCCCTCTATATACCCTATATAACCCCCGCCTTGATATCTATTCCATATCTAACCCCCCCTTGATATCTAATTGATATCGATCCACCCCCTTGATATCTATTTCATATCTAACCCTTCTTGATATCTAATTGATATTGATCCACCCCCCCCCCCTTCAGGGGCGGATCCAGAGGGTTTGGGTGACCAGTTTCCATAGTTCTAGTCATAGCTAGGGGGTCCGAGGGCATGCACCCCGTGAATAAAAAAAAAATTAGGCTATATTTGGTGCACTCTGGTGAATTTTGAGGGTCAATTCTGAAGATACCCAGTCTGTGACCGGTTTCTAGAAACCGGTGCAAACCGGCCTAAATTCGCGCCTGCCTTTTATCTCTTTTATATCACGACATTAATGACATTAAAGATGGGAACGCTCCTAATATACTGGAACATCACCCGGCAGATGAACAAAAGAGGCCCACTTTCATTCCATTTGATCATGTGGTATTCCGTATTTATAAGTCCCAGGTTTGATTAATAAAGCTGCGTTTCCCTGTTAAATTTCACATGAACACGCAAGGTCTCCTCCAACCTCCAGTACGTGAGGACAAACGAATTCCGCTGACTCATTTAATACACGTAGTAATAAAAAAGACCACAGTCTCGTCTGGCTAGACATAGATACTAACCCAAGATACCCCCCCCCTTGGGTTAGTATCTATGGGCTAGAAAACGAGAAATCGTGTACGTGTAACATCGTTGCGCCATCTATCGGGAGCAATAATTTATACGCATATTGTATAATGTGTAACATTTGAGATGTGCGTATGCGTGCACGCGTTTCACTGAGCGTTACCGTATAACCTAATATCGCAAGTATCTCTCAACAATTAGCAACTGCCACAGTTAAAACGGCAAATGGCATAAACGGATTTAGACAAAATATTTCTGTGTACTACATGTAAATTCTCATTAATCTCTAAAGTGTAGTCAAGTAGGCCTACTTCAGCATGTACTCGAACACCAAATAAACCCAAGCAACGTCATATAGATAACTATGAAGAAGACCGTAGAATCAGAATTTAGTTTCTATATATTCTTATTTAGTTTTCTATAATATGTTTCGTATAACTGAATATAATACACACACGAACGAACAAAACAAATACGAACTAAGGCGTATATTTTGAGAGATTTTTGTTGCCTAGAATGCAATAAATTGGTGTAATGAAAAAATGTCCAGGTGGGAATTCCCCCTGACTAGCCCCACCAACAAAATGTCTCAAAAGTATAAATTTAAACTGATGTGACAACTTTATATTGTTTTATTTGCACAAAAGCACGTACACACATATACATATACATATACATATACATATACATATACATATACATATACATATACATATACGATATACCAAGAGTATATACATTCACTCATGATAATATACATATACATAATACACATACACATACACATACACATACACATACACATACACATACACATACACATACACATACACATACACATACACATACACATACACATACACATACATACACATAAACATACACATAAACATACACATACACATACACATAGACATACACATACACATAAATATACACATACACATATACATTTACATATACACATACATATACATATATACATACATATACATAATACCAGGGATTATAATAATGACAAATTATTAATTTGTCATTATTAACCCCTGATAATACATAGGTATATTATCAGGAGTGTATAATATAGACACTCCTTTATTATGCACAGAACTGTATTATGCACTCCTGATATTATGTTATACATATTATATAACTATGAGAACAGAATAATAATTAATACATTGTATATTATATAATATATTGGCATAATTGTTCTGAGAGATATTCTAGTTTATATTCTAGATTATATTCTAGATAACGATGGCGTCAGTCCGGTTGGATCACAATGGCGGTAAGTTTGTTTATAATTTTATTATTTTGCGGTTTAAATGTGCGCACTCAACAAAATACTCACTATGAGAAGTGTATAAACATAGGGGTTATACCCCATTGCATTGAATTTGTGTAATTCTGTATTGTTAAACCTTTGAGTTTTAGTGAAATCATTGTGTGAATTGACTGCACTGAAGACTGCAAGTTCCGTATAGAAACATGTGGGTATTGTCAGAGACATTATATATACTCTATTATAGTATATAGGGTCTTTGGTATTGTACATGTATGCTCCGGTAGCGTATGCGAGTACATGTCCCGCCTCAAAAAATCGTACATGCATGAAATTGAGACACTTCGCACCACACTGCATAAACATTGCTTGATATATATAAAGATAGCCCGACACAGCGCCGGCGGTGACAGTAAATAATTAAAATATATCTAGACTAGGGGTTGTAATAATTAACTCACCAAATCACGCGCGAGCTTAGCATACATTTAAAGTAAAAACCACGAGGTCACGAGTGCGTAGAGACGTTTTATTGCAAATGTGAAGGAGGAAGGAGAGGGGAAAGAGGAAAATGAGGAGGAGCAGGAGGAGAAGAAGAAAAATGGAGAAGTGGTGGAGGAAGAGGCGGAGAAGCAGGGGGAGGAAGAGGGGGCGAAAAATATAAGGACGACGAGGAGGAGGTAGAGAAGGTAGAATTGAGGAGATAATGAATAGGCGCAAAGGGTGCAGGGGGACGGGGTATAAGAAGTGGATAAGATAAGATGTAGAGAGGTAGACACAGAGTGTAAAGATTATTTATGTACTATAATGTATACTCTACATGTATATAATGTAGTCTATAATGTATTGAATTTTACCAATTTCTGCCTACACTCTATGTACTCTAGGTGATAGATATTTATAATTATTCGTTGAATTACAGTGTATTTAATTAAATAAAAAGATAAATATAAAACAGACAAATAATATCAAGTAACAGAATAATAACGATAGTAGAGTATAGCATAATTTCAATTTTAAGGATGTTAGAATAAGGAGTATAGATTATGAAATATATATATATATATATATATATATATATATACATATATTAAAGTATAAATATGAGTATAGAATATAGTAATATCGAATAATGAGCATTATATGATATCTATTGGTTGCAGCACCATTTAATCAGAAACGGATAGACAGTGAGCGAACTCGGGGCATTTTGATATGAAATATGTCGAACCTCTATCCCATAATACGGATCGCTATAGTGTCTGCTATTAGAAATTACATTTTTCTGAAATATTCATAAAAAATAGGACAGATTCAGGAGTATTTTTATATTACAATATATTAATCTGGAACAAATTTGTCATAATTTGTATGGAAAAATATAGGTAGGTACGCAAAATCGTAGATAAGATCAGAGTGCATGTGTGTGTGTGCGTGCGTGCGTGCGTGCGTGCGTGCGTGCGTGTGTGTGTGTGTATGCGTGAGTGTGTGCGTGCGCGTGTGCGCGCGTGTGTGCGTGTGTGTGTGCTTGCGTACGTACGTGCGTGTGCGCGCGCATGTGTGTGTAGGCGCATGCCTAGTAGCTGCTAATGGTTTTCGCGTTTTGTTGAATTTAAATTATGAAATAATATCATTCGCGCTTAGCGGGCAGGATCAACACCTCTCAGGCGACGCTTCTCTGGTATCCGGTCTTTCATCTGGTTAAAGAGTGTGTTGGTGAGTGTTGAAATTCTGGATGCCATTAGGCGCGTTCACACACAAGAAAAACCGCGCTGCTCAGCCCGCTAATATCGGAGATAATAGTGAGCTAATTGTGTCGTTGTTCACACAGGCGAATATCTCGCTAATCGCCGCGGTGCAAATATCACGCCGCGGTGCAAATAAGTGAGCTGATTCCAAATTAGCCCAGTCGGAAGTGGTCTTAGGAGCGGGCTATTTGGAGCGCGATTTAGTGAGCTAATTGCGTTCACACTTGTAAAAAGCTCAGTTTTTCGAGCGAGCTACAAAAACCGGGTTTTGCAGCCCACTAATTCGCGCCAGTGTGAACGCACCTATTATCTTGCATAAATATATGTAAGGTGCTCAATAATATCAACACTATAATTCACCGCAACATAAAGTGTACACTTTGCTATGTCGTTCGTGCAAAAGAAGTAGTGATTTTGTCAAACGAAGTACATACTTGTATCATTTTGTTAAAATGGTAACATGATTAATGTTAAATAAGCACATGGTCAGGAGTACTTTGATATAAGAGATGTTGATCTCAATGCCTAAATTTAATTATGATAAGGCTCAAAGTAATCATGACTTCCATGCATAGTGTGATAGATAATGAGAAGAAATCCGTGCTAGATGTCGCGCGTCAGCTTGTTTACAAATATCCACGGCTCGTCTCCTTTTTTATGGCTTGACATCGTATAGGGCGAGATTTGTTCGCGCGCATTCCTAGTATATTCCGTACGAAATATGATATTCTTAAAAATTAGACATTTCAATTTAAGTGTTTAAAGTCAATATCTGTTTGATCAGGAAGAATTAAGCGGCAGACGAAAATAGGGAAGGGAAGAGCAGGAATAAATAAAGAGGAAAATGGAGGAGAAGGAGGAATTATCAGTAGATAATGTAGAAAGAGAAGGAAGAATAAATTGGTAGAAGAGATACAGCAAGACAGAGGTTTAGGACAGACGATTATGTTCAATGCATAATTTTTTTCTATTATTTCTTACATTTATTTTACAAATACAATATTGGGCTTATTTTTCTGCGTGTACGCGCTTATATTTATGTCCTAAACAGTTTCGAAAGCAACGCCATTCACTAGATTATTTTTGTAAATATTTTATTCCAACAACATTCAATATATATAAATATAGATAACTTTGTTTTCATCTGCGAGAGGAAAACTCAAAAACAATCATAAAACCTTCTGCGTTACTGGTTTTTGCCGCTAGGCGCCACATGGTATATAATACTGCGCGTTGAAATATCAGCTGAAGCTGTGCTCTGTTTGTTTCTATGCGCGGTCCCTCTACATTTCTTCCCAGCAGCCTCGTGACATATTTCTATCAGCATCGTAACGTCGTCTAGTAGCCTGTCAAAGCCGTACGACAAAGGCGTAGCCTTTGTTTGTACTAAAATGTGTGCGATGAATTAAGTAATCCGTGCTAAAGTCCATTATAATACACTGTTCGGTGCCCACCCCAGTATAGATGTATTCTACACTAGTCGGCATTGATGGTGGCGAACTGCGACAGCGGTCGGGTTGCGAAGGTTGTAGTAATGGAGAGAATGGTAGATTGAGGGAAGACACGTTGTGTTATGCGGTGGTGAATCTACGATTATGTAAAGAAAAGACACGTTGCGCGATGATGCAGAGAGAATACAAGTGTTACAGAGAGAGGGTAAGAAAGCCCACATGTTACGGGTAATGACGCATCAACTTGGGGTGTAGGTCCTACACGATGATTGATCTAGAGCAATATAGCTGTTATACGATGATGTAGAGAGAGAACACGGGTGTTATATCATGATATAGTTAGAGAAAACGATAGATAGATAGATAGATAGATAGATAGATAGATAGATAGATAGATAGATAGATAGATAGATAGATAGATAGATAGATAGATAATAGATATATACGAGGATCGATAGAATCGATCGAGTAGACAGAAGCTATATAGATAGATACGAAATAGATCAATAATAAGCATAGACTAGATAGAGTGATAGATAAGCCAGATAAGAATAGATAGATATTATACGATAAGATAGATAGATAGATTGAACTAGATAGATAGATAGAGAATAGAGTAAATAGAATAGATAGATATATGTGATAAAATAAATAGATAGATAACTATAGATAGATAGATAGATAGTATAGATAATAAAGATAGATAATAGAATATGAGAGAGAGAGAGAGCAAGCCGAGCGAGCGAGAGAGAGAGAAGATAGAGAGAGAGAGAGACAGAGAAGAGAGAGAGAGAAGAGAAGATAGAGAGACGAGAGAGAAATAGAGACGAGAAGAGAGAGAGAGAGAGAGAGAAGAGGGGAGAGAGAAAGAGAGAGAGAAGGGGAGGAGAGAGAACACACACGTACTATACATATAATGACGTAGAAATGAGTCTAATAACATCGTCAATGCCGGACAAACGTGGGTCCGCATTTATCCCAAACTCCTATATAATCCGTAGAAACACATAACTAACCGCGTCTTTTTTTTCTTCTACTACTTCTTCTTGTTGAAACCAGCTCTTTCTTCCACGCGGTCAAAGAAGTGCACTCTGTCTCGTGGCCTGTAGTATTCCGGATTGAAATGGAAAACTCTTTCCATGATGAGGCCTGTCGATGCAATAAGTGTACAGTTACGTAAAAGCAAAGAAAGGAGCAGCAGATGTAAATTACTAATGTAATTACAATATACCGTATTTAACAAGAGGTATGTCTGACCCTTGACCTCCATGTCGCACCGTTACCCTATGCTCACCCTACCCCTACTATGTCTTCAACTCACCTATATCTCTCACACACTTCACCTACACCCCACCCATGTCATCCATCACTCCACCCACGGAGTCATGGTCGACCATCCCCTCCCTACAGCCACACCCCTCCATCATCCCTCCCACACCCCTCCATCATTCCCCATACACACCCGGTTCTACACCTCACCCACTCAATCATACTCTATCACACGCACACACGCACACGCGCACGCCCACACGCACACATCCATGCACGCACGCACACGCATACACCTACCCTACCCACACCCCGCCCAGAGCTCTCCATCATCCCCACCACGCACACCCGCCCACAGCGCACGTACTCATGGCAGCCTGGTCGTACTGGTGGCAGCAGTGGTCAGTCGTGCCCATGTTGTCGAGCATACAGCTGTCTCGTGACGCGCCCTCGGGTGCGATGCACTCCCAGTGCAGACCGCACATGAGCCACGGAGTGAAGAGATTCTGCTGCACCCAGCGGTTGTTGTGAATCAAGATGGCGCCACCTGTTTAATGTGAAGTCAGTCATAGCAAATTAGCATATAATATATAATTATTATAGGCGCGTTCACACGGACGTTTTTGGCCCGAGCCTAATTAGGCCCGTGCCAGATTTGGCTCGAGCCGAGCGTTCACACGGACGTTTTTGGCCCGAGCCTAATTAGGCCCGTGCCAGATTTGGCTCGAGCCGAGCGTTCACACGGATGTTTTTGGCCCGAGCCTAATTAGGCCCGTGCCAGATTTGGTCCCATCGAAAACGTCGGACCAGGCCCGAGCCAAATTTTAGCACTAGCTTTCGGCGAGGGGTAGAGCGGTAGAATCGGTTGAGCGGTAGATGCCGCGAGTGTCGAACGTGTACTTCGACGAAATAAAGTCCAAAACAGTATAAAAATTCGAAAAATTTGATCAGGATGCACGTTTTCAAGATTGATAATTAAACTCGGAACGTAAGTAACCACTCTAAATCGTAAACAACGCCATCTCGCGACATACTGCCAAAGTATCTGTGAGATATTTGTGCAATAAAATTTATTTGAATTTGAATTTGAATTTGAATTTGAATTTGACAGACAGTATTCACTTGCGTACGTGTGAACGCGCCGACTCAAACCGGCCCGAGCCAAATTTGGACGGAGCCAAATCTAGCCCATTTGGCTCGAGCCAAACCATGACCGTGTGAACGCGACTTATATATACACACGTGTTTGTATATATCCATGTATAATCATAGTCAGTTAGTGTTAGTTTACTGGCTCTTGCTGCGTACAAAACAAATTCAAGTGAACCGATATTCACTCCTGCTTTATACTACAGCTTCAAAACTGTCGTTTGCTTGTAACGCACACGCACACACACACACACACACACACACACACACACACACACACACACGCGCGCGCGCGCGCGCGCA